>NC_061832.1:18941402-18946402 GCF_019202785.1 Penaeus chinensis
TAACCGAGTCCGTATTGCTCGGTTTCCCTCGTAATGGCTCCATCTCCCCGATTTGCCCTGGGGCGATATATCTGTGATGTGCTGCCTCTTCCTGTGCGAAGGAGAGGGGGAAGGGGAGAAGGGGAGAAGGAGAGGGAAAGAGAGAGAAGGAAAGAGGGAAAGAGGGAGAGGGCAAGAGAGAGAAAGGGAGAGGGAGAGGGAGAGAGAGAGTAAGGAAGAGGGAGAGGGAAAGAGAGAGAAGGGAAGAAGGAGAGGGAAAGAGAGGGAAAGGAAGAAGGAGAGGGAAAGAGAGAGAGGGGAAGAGAGAGGAGAAGAGGGAAGGGGAAAGAGAGAGAAGGGAAGAGGGAGAGGGAAAAAGAGAGAAGGGAAGAGGGAGACGAAAAGAGAGAGAAGGGAAAAAGGAGAAGGAAAGAGAGAGAAGTGATGATGGAAAGAGAGAGAAGGGAAGAGGGAGAGGGAAAGAGAGAGAAGGAAAGAGGGAGAAGGAAAGAGAGAGAAGGGAAGAGGGAGAGAGGGAGAGGGAAGGGAGAAGGAAAAACAGAGATAAATGGAAAAACGAGGGAGAAGGAAAAGAGAAGGAGAGAGAGAGAGAGAGAGAGAGAGAGAGAGAGAGAGAGAGAGAGAGAGAGAGAGAGAGAGAGAGAGAGAGAGAGAGAGAGAGAGAATAAGAAACCTCAAAGCTAATGTCATGGCCATGAAAGCACACGAACACGAAAAGCTGTGGTTGGGATGGCTGAGCAAACAACTGCCACCTGTGCGCGTGCGCGTGCGCGCGCGTGTGTGTGTGTGTGTGTGTGTGTGTGTGTGTGTGTGTGTGTGTGTGTGTGTGTGTGTGCGCGCTATGCGCATGTGTTTGCGGGGCAGGAAGTAGATCCAGAAAAGGCAGTCAGGTTTTTAAGAGCACATCTCTGGGGCCTCAAGCTCCTTCCTACCTCTGTAAATCCCCGCGACTCGTATTGTTTGTTTTCGTAACGTACATGGTTTATTCATTATTATTACTACTATTATTATTATTATTTTTATTTTTTTTTTTTTTTAGATTTCAGGAAATGTAACCCCGTCGATAATGTCAGTAGAATTCTGCCAGACTTTGTTAGGGCTCCCGAAGCCCCCCTCCCTGCCTACGGGCGCCATGTGGATCGTTTCCTAATTTTCTGTAAATAAAACGTATCGCGGTCACACGCAAAGCCACATACACGCACAAGGGCGCGCATGCACACACACACACACACACACACACACACACACACACACACACACACACACACACACACACACACACACACACTCACACTCACACTCACACTCACTCACACTCACTCTCACTCTCACTCTCACTCTCACTCTCACTCTCACTCTCACTCTCACTCTCACTCTCACACTCACTCTCACACTCACACTCACACTCACACTCACTCACTCACTCACTCTCTCTCTCTCTCTCTCTCTCTCTCTCTCTCTCTCTCTCTCTCTCTCTCTCTCTCTGTAAACATAGGTAACCTATGTATACAAGTGCCTGTGTACGCATGCATGCAGACACTCGCATTTGTGTGTATAAAAGAAACTACACAAACGAGATGTCAACATTGCCCTGTGTTCAGTTAAGGCCACATAACCAGTCTAATCAGTAAAAACTCGCCGACTGGATACTGCGCTCCGTTTACCTTGATATTTATTAGATCTTTGTTTTGTATTGTATTTGTGATTTATGGAATCTGCGTGGGAAGGTAGATGCTACAATGCGGCGGCGGGGAAGTTCGGCGTCGCGTGTGAGCGTCCCAACGTTGAGTTTATAAGGCTCCTGGCGAGGGCGCCCAATATGGCGGGAACCGAATGCAAACACGTTGACGAAATGAGCGTCTACTCGTTTCTTAGTTTTTTTTTTTTTTTTTTTTTTTTTTTTTACGAGAGTTGTAAATTGGATTTCCGAAATTAGGATACGATTGCATATATATATGTGTGTGTGTGTGTGTGTGTGTGTGTGTGTGTGTGTGTGTGTGTGTGTGTGTGTGTGTGTGTGTATAAACGTTATTTGAAGGTCGGTATATCCGCATGGGTTCTTTTTATAGTGTTTATTATTCGACTCCGAACCTTGGGTAGCTCGTATGATCCTGACGAAATCGCGAACGTGACCAGGAAAATAAGACTGAAATGAGCCCTGCCTCTTGGGACCCGGGAGAGAGGGAGGGCGGACCCCCAAAAATGACCAGAATAGTGTCTTGAGAACGTCCAATGAAAGTCTAAAGGATTTTCAGGCCCGGGGGATAAGCCCTTTTAAGGATGGGATATGCTGAGGCTTCGAACGGGAGTCTCTGCTGGTTTAGATCGAGACGAGTGAGGCGGGAGGGAGGGAGGGAGGCGGGAGGGAAGCCTGTGGCTGACGGCTCTCAGCGGGTGGGAAAGGAGGGAGGAAGGGAAGGGAAGAGAGGGGGGGGAGGGAAGGAGGGCGAGAAAGGAATATAAGGATGGCGGAATATATGTTTCACACACACACACACTCACACACACACACACACACACACACACACACACACACACACACACACACACACACACACACACACACACACACACACATATATATATTCACATTGGATTAAAAAAAGAACAAGTGCAAATATGGATAAACTAGTCTCCAGCAGGAACATGAACCAGCGAAACACAAACTGTTCCATCCCACTGCCGAATAAATCACATTTCGTGATGATGACGATAACATGCAGACATCGCGTCCCTGCATTCAGACCCACACGCCACCTCGAGGCTTAAGGCGTGGCGAGTGGAGGAGGCCAGCGCTCGGGGTTTCGTTAGCAAAATAACTTTTGTTTGAAGTGGAAAAAAAATGAAATAATAGTAATAATGATAATAACCCGAGACAAATGTATAAACGTTGTCGGAGGGAATCAATATTTTCGCAAGCATATAATATTCGCCTTTTGATTCTGTTTTCGATTAGCTAAGGTATGGCTAGAGGGAACCATATTTGATAAGAGAAACGTTTGATTGATTGGCAGAGGGATTAGCAGAATATAAGAAAGAACGATATATTGATTGACTGATTGGATTTATAAAATAGATTAAAAAGCGAGGACGATGCTTAAATAGAGTGAAATATCGCATGATTAACTGAAAGATAGATAAGCTGAGAGGGAGAAATACATAAATAGAAGGAAGCGATAGACTTACCGTACAGCAACGAAAAAGATAACGACAGTATCAATAGATTAATAGAGACATAATCAATTGGTGACCTGATTAGAGTTTTCCAATTAGTCATTAATACAATAATCAGATTAAGAGGGGCTGGGCGTACGGTTGGCTGGCTGCTGACTGGTTGTCACAGGACACGCGAGGCTACCACAAAGACTGCCAAGTTTTTCGGCTTTAAGGCAGTGAGAGACAGATATTAAAGGGGAAATGTGTTTTGTGAGTCTCTTTGCATTTGTGAAGTATTTAGGGGAAAGTATATGAAGTTGGATGCCGCTGGATTTTCGTATTTACGTTTTTTTTTTTTTTTAAGAAATTTAGATTTTAGAAGATGGTTGCTTGTATGATTTTGTTTTTTGAAGGTTTAGTTATCGTATTGGATGTTGGAGGGGTTGTGGAAGAATTAGCAAATGTGCAAAGATAGTGACAGTATAAAAAAATATGATAATTTCTCATCGACTTCCGCAGTATAAATATAAAATAATGATATAATGTACATAATACAAAAGATGATTATGCGAAAGATTTGGAGCTGTAAGGCTTTTCGAAGAAATAATGATTAATGATGTTTATGTTGAACTGACATACTGGCAATTCTATTCATAACAACAATAACGTAAAAATATCTCTGTCGTTGGGGGTGTGAAATCATATAGGTTGTGACAACGGTGGTAGCATAACAATAACAACAACAACAAAAGAATCTCTGCCGCTGTCCTTGTGTCGAAAGATTCTGCCAAGTTGAGAGCGGGAGCGTCTTCGGAAATGTGAATATGAAATAAATAAATAACTATAAAAAAAGATTGGGAGTGTATGCCTTTTCGTAAATGTGAATATAGAATGATATCAATGCCGATTGAGATGAAGAATGATAACAGTGATAACAACGTAACCTCTCCTCCCTCGAAATAAAGGCGTTTTCCGTGTGCCGAGAGATTTAACAACGTTGGGAGTTTTGAAACTTTGTAAATATTGTAAATTCTGGTAGAGATAATAGACTATATCCATGAAAGCGTACCTTCCACCTCGCCCCCCCCCCCCCCCAACTCCAAAAGAAATGGCGCTGTTCATCCGGGGCTTTCCACGATTAATGTAAATAATGATAATGACACGAACGAATAAGAACGAACAAAAAATACAACGAAAAAAAATCTATAACTCAGGTGCAGGTTTAGAGTGTGTGTGTGAGCCTCCTCGTAGACGTGAATATAAGATAGTATGAATGATGAAGATGAGGAAGGATAAAGCTGATAATAAGATGTAGAAAAAAAGAAAGAGAGAAAGCAAAAAAGAGTAATAAAAGGATCTCTGCAAGGCCCTGGCCGTGTGTGCGTAAGCCTCATTTGAATATAAAATAATAATAAAGGATGAAGATGAAAAAAAAAAGGAAGAGAAAAGAAGAATAGAAGGATCTCTCGCAGGCGCTGGCCGTGTGTCGAAAGATTTAACAAGGTTTGGAGTGGGAGCCTCTCGAGTGGGAAGGCGGCTCCCCGCCGCTCTCCACGAGGCGACTTCCGACCAACTCATCCGCGCTTTCTCTCTGTTCTCTTCTCTTCTCTTCTGTTCTATTCACTAGGTCTTCTCTGTTCTCTCTGTTTTCTCTGTTCTGTCTGTTCTGTCTGTTCTCTCTGTTCTATCTGTTCTCTCTGTTTCTGTTATGTCCTCTGTTTCTTACTCTTTCTGTGTCTCCTCTTTTCTTCTCTCTTGTCTAGCTTTCTTTTGTCTCCTCTTTCTTCTCTTTTGGGTTTCTCTCTCCTCTTGTTTTCTTTTTGACTCTTCGCATTTCTTCTACT
>NC_061832.1:18948902-18951402 GCF_019202785.1 Penaeus chinensis
GTCGGCGATCAGGAGGATGGTAATGGAGACAAACCACGCGATGGTAAAGCCACACACGCGTGCGCTCTGCGCGCGAACACGCACACGCACACATGTATTTTATGTATGTATTTATACATATACATACATACATACATAATTACAAACATTCATATATATATATATATATATATATATATATATATATATGCGTGTATGTATATATAATCTAGATAGATATATATGAATATAGGCCTATATATTCAAATATACATATACATACGCATACACATACATACACATACACATGTGTGTGTGTGTGTGTGTGTGTGTGTGTGTGTGTGTGTGTGTGTGTGTGTGTGTGTGTGTGTGTGTGTGTGTGTGCATGTATTTCTAAATCAGTATACATATTTCATATGTAAAATAAGTGTATGTTCATTTATTTGCGTACGAGTATCTCTTACTGACTGCTATTTTCACTCTCGTATCAGACTATTGATTTATTAGTGTCTGTTTTCGGCAGCGGAAGGAATGACTTCTCATTGTCACTGAGAAAGCCATTGTCAGGCTCCCGATTTAGAGTGTGTGGAAGCTGAGCGCCCCCCCTCCCTTCTCTCCCCTCCCCCCACTACATAATACACGCACACGCACACGCGCGAATACACCCCCTACATGCACGCACACATTCGCACAAACTCCCTCCCTCTCTCTCTCTCTCTCTCTCTCTCTCTCTCTCTCTCTCTCTCTCTCTCTCTCTCTCTCTCTCTCTCTCTCTCTCTCTCTCTCTCTCTCTCTCTTCTCTCTTCTACCTTCTCCCTTCCACTCTCTTCCTTTTCTTTCCTTTCCCCCCTTCTCTTTCCTTCCCTTTCCCTCCGTTCCCTTCTCTACCCTATCCTCTCCTCCCTTCCCCTCTCCTCTCCTCCCTTCCCCTCTCTTCCCCTCCTCCTCCCCTCCTTCTCCCCTCCTTCCCTCTCTCACTTCCCCCATTACCCTACTTATCCTTTCCCGTCCTTTCTCTCCCCTTCCCTCCTCTTCCCTCCCCTTCCCTCCCCTTCCCTTCTCTCCCCTTCCCTCCCCTTCCCTCCCCTTCCCTCCCCTTCGCTCCCCTTCCTTTCCCTCCCCTTCCCTCTCCTTCCCTCCCCTTTCCTCCCCTTTCCTCCCCTTCTCTCCCTTTCCCTCTCCTTCCCTCCCCTTCTCTCCCCTTTCCTCCCTTCCCTTCCCTCTCCTTTACCTTATTTCCCTTTCTCTGCCTTTCTCTTCCTTTCTCTCTCCTTCCCTCCCCTTCTCTCCCCTTCCCTTCCCTCCCCTTCCCTCCCCTTCCCTCCCCTTCCCTCCCCTTCCCTCCCCTTCCCTCCCCTTCCCTCCCCTTCCCTCCCTCCGGCCGTAGAGATGCCACACCTCCTCCTCCGCTGTCTGAGCTATCGTCTTTACCGCACTCGCACACAACTTGCTCTGTTCGTCCGGCCCTCCCATCCAAAATTGATTGGTTGCTGTTGCCTGGGGTTGGCTGCCAGCGCCCGGCCCCCCCCCCCTCTCTCTCTTTCTCGTTCTCTTGCTCTCTCTTTCTCTCTTTCTCCCTTTCTATTTCTCTTTCTCGCTTTCTTTCTATCTTTTTTTTTCTTTCTTTTTTTCTTTCTTTCTTTCTTTCTTTTTTTCATTCTCTCTCTCTCTCTCTCTCTCTCTCTCTCTCTCTCTCTCTCTCTCTCTCTCTCTCTCTCTCTCTCTCTCTCTCTCCTTCCCTCCCTCCCTCCCTCCCTCCCTCTCCCTCCTTCCCTCCCTCCCTCTCTCCCTCTCTCCCTCCCTCCCTCCCTCCCTCCCTCCCTCCCTCCCTCCCTCCCTTCCTTCTTTCCCGCCTTCCTTTCCCTCCCATCCTCCCTCCTTCCCTCTCTCCCATCCTCTCTCCTTCCCACTTCTCTCTCTTCCCCTGTCTGTCTATCTATCTACCTATCTATCCCCTACCTACTGTTATAATTATTTTGATCCGTTTGTTCATTTATCTACCGGTCCATAAATCTTGAACAATCTTGAACCTCCTGCGTTACCTTTTGAGTTTTATGGCGTTTCCGATAAAAGTCTTTTTTATTGTTTTGTTGCTCGTGTAACCTTTTCACGATCAGCTGGTCTTGGAATAGGCGCTCGAAACGTCGCCTCTCTTTTCCTGGCCCAGCGCTATTACCCCGCCCGCCAGTAAGTGTCGGTGTCCCCAGCTGTAAACTGGCGTGGACCGCAGAACTGTAAGTGTCACGTCATGTCTCTTTCCCTCTCCCGCCTGCTCCCTCCCTTCGGATATTATTATGTTTTCTCGGTCTTTAAGCTCTCTCTTTCTTTTTTATCTTTATCTTTGTTCTTTATCTCTTTTATGTCTGTCTCTTTCTTGCTCTTTTTTTTTTATCTCTTTTATGTCTATCTCACTCTTTCTTTTCCTTTTCCCCTCATCTTCTATCATCTCCACTTTTTCCCTCCTTTCCCTCCATCCCTTTCCTTTCATTCCCTCTCCTCCCTCCCTCATCTTCATCTCCTC
>NC_061832.1:18956402-18958902 GCF_019202785.1 Penaeus chinensis
GCGATACACACATCATTTTATTTATCTTTTACACGAAGAGACGCTCACGGACACCGACAAAAGATTACGTGACGAAGTTAAAAAAAAAAAAAAAAAAAAAAAAATCAGACCAGGAAATAAATTTAACGGGAATAAGTGTGTCCCTTATACATATTTAATTTTCTCCGACTCACTGATTTACGTGTGACTTTAGCCGCAAATTACAACTGTTTAGATCATGATAAGGGTGGGGGGATGGGGGAGGGTAGGGGGGATAGGGGGAGAGTAGGGGAGTGGGGGTAGAGGAAGTGGAGGAGAAAGAAAGAAATAGAGTAGAGAGGGTGGACGGGGAGGAGGGCATGGAGGAGAGAGGGGGAGGGAGGGAGGTGGGAGAGGAGAAGGGGGGGAGAGAGGAAGAGGGCGTAGGGGAGAGAGAAGGGAGTGGCGGAGGAGGGGGAGTAGTGAATGGGGAAAGAAAAGAAGGAAGAAGGGCGGATGAAATGGGAAGTGGGTGAGAGTGGAAAAGGAGACGGAGAAGGAGGGAGAGAGAACAAGGAGATGAGATGGCGGAGAGCACACGCAGGAGGAGAACGAAGGGGTGGAGAGAGGGGGAAGAAACTACGCTAAGGGGAATAGGGGAAAAGTATGGGTGGGAAGTAGGGTGGAGTAAGAATAAAAAACAAAAGGAGGGGGAAGAAGGGAGAGAAAAAAAGGAGAGGGGAACAGGAGGGAGAGGGAAGTGAGGGGGAGGGAGAGAGAGAGGGAAGTGAGTGGAAGGGAGAGAGAAGTGAGGGAAGAGAGAGGGGAGTGAGGGGGAGGGAGAGGGGAGGGAGGGGGAGGGAGAGGGGAGGGAGAAGGAAGAATAGGGGATCCTGAGGAATGTCTGTTGGTATCTGGAGTATGGGGGGAATGTAGTACATCCGCTTTCACCGTCTTGAACACCCCTTGAACACAAGAACACGGGGGTGGGGGGGGGGGGCTGCTTCTGGATCTGCGTCTGTGTCTTCCCTGGACAGACTTTTTTCTATTCTCTCTCTCTCTCTCTCTCTCTCTCTCTCTCTCTCTCTCTCTCTCTCTCTCTATATATATATATATATATATATATATATATATATATATCCTCGTCGATTTTTCTCTTCTCATTTCTACCAAGCTTATCTTCTTCCTCTCTTCCTTTTCTTTTTTTCTTAATTCACTCATCCATTTCTCTCAGTTTTCATTTCTATTATCTTTATCCTTCCTCTCTTCTTCCTCGTCGCATTCTTCCTCGTCGCATTCTTCATCTTTCGTTCCTATTTCGGTAATCAATTTTCTCCTTTTCTTTTCTTTTCCTTTATTTCTTCTTCCAATCATCATTCACATTTCCTTTCCTGTTTCTCTTTATTCTTCATATTCTTTCTCTGATTATTTTACTTTTTCTCTTCCTTCTATCCCGTTTCACTAATTCATTTTTCTCTTCCTCTCTTTCTTTTCCTTATTGTGTTTCCAATGTTCTTATTCCGCCCCCTGTTTAGCTGATCCATTATTTCTCTTTCCTCCTCTTTATTTCCCCTCTCTTCTTCCTTTTTTTCGTTCGCTCGCTATTTCAATTATTATTATTTTTTTTTTTTTCATTCTCTCCAGTTTCTGCCTCGTCACTCTCTCTTTTAGTCCTCCTTCATTAATCTTCCTTCTCCTGTCTCCTCACTATATCCATCCCTATTTTCTCTTCCCTTTCTCTCTTCCTATTTTTTTTACTTGTTTCCTTTTTAATTTTGTTTGTCTCCTTTTTTATCCGTTTACCCATTTCTCTTCTGTTTATTTTTTCTCTTCTTTACCTCCTATATTTTTCTCTTATTTTCCTATGTTCAGGCCTATTCCCCCCCCTTTTCTCTTGTTTCTCTCCATATTTTCACCTCTTTCTCTTCTTCTATTTTCTCTTGTTTATCCCTATTTTTTGCCTGCTTCTCCTCCTATTCTCACTTCCCCATACGTATCAATTTTCTCTCTTCTCCTTCGTTCTTCTGTCTTCCCCATCTTTCTCTCTTCCCCTTTTGTTAGCCGAGTCTTTGCATTTTTTTTATCTTTCTATCTTCTCCCCTTCTTCCACCTTGTTTCGCTGCTCCAATTTCCTCTTCGTTTTTTTCTCTCTCCTTCCTCTTTCTCTTCCCCCAGTTACCTCTCTTTCTCTTTTCCACGTCTCGCTTTCGCTTTCTGTATCTTCTTCCCTTTTCTCTTTCACTTCCCATTTTTCACTCATCCGTTTCTCTTCCTCTTTACTCCCATCCCCCCATTTGCTTGCTTTTTACCCTTTATTTCATTGTTATGTTTCTTTCCTTTCTGTATCACACACACACACACACACACACACACACACACACACACACACACACACACACACACACACACACACACACACACACACACACACACACACACACACACTCACTCACTCACTCACGTACTCACACACACACACACACACACACACACACACACACACACACACACACACACACACACACACACACACACACACACA
>NC_061832.1:18966402-18968902 GCF_019202785.1 Penaeus chinensis
GGCCTTCACCCCCCCACCCCCACCCCCACCCCTCGCCCGGCCACGAGACTTGTCACGGGACGCGCCCGCCTCCCGCGACGATGACCTGCTGCGTTATTCATGAGGGAGACTTCGACGCGCACGCAGGGAGGGATCCGAGGCTGGCGGGCGAAAGGGACGGCCGGGCTCGCTGTTTCGTTAGCTGTGGTCTCTTCGTTTTGGTTTCGTTGGCGTCGGTTGATGGTTGGTGCTCGTGTGGGAGGTTGCTTGGTTGTGGGTTTCTGCTTGTTTGTTTGTCTGTCTGTCGGTCTGGCGATGTCTCTCGAAGTCTCTTTCTCTCTTCTCTCTTTTCTCTTCTCTCTTCTCTTTTTTCTCTTTTCTCTTCTTTCTTCTCTCTTCTCTCTTCTCTCTTCTTCTCTTCTCTCTTCTCTCTTCTCTCTTCTCTCTCTCTCTCTCTCTCTTCTCTCTCTCTCTCTCTCTCTCTCTCTCTCTCTCTCTCTCTCTCTCTCTCTCTCTCTCTCTCTCTCTCTCTCTCTCTCTCTCTCTCTCTCTCTCTCTCTCTCTCTCTCCTCTCTCTCTCTCTCTCTCTCTCTCTCTCTCCTCTCTCTCTCTCTCTCTCTCTCTCTCTCTCTCTCTCTCTCTCTCTCTCTCCTCTCTCTCTCTCTCTCTCTCTCTCTCTCTCTCTCTCTCTCTCTCTCTCTCTCTCTCTCTCTCTCTCTCTCTCTCTCTCTCTCTCTCTCTCTCTCTCTCTCTCTCTCTCTCTCTCTCTCTCTCTCTCTCTCTCTCTCTCTCTCTCTCTCTCTCTCTCTCTCTCTCTCTCTCTCTCTCTCTCTCTCTCTCTCTCTCTCTCTCTCTCTCTCTCTCTCTCTCTCTCTCTCTCTCTCTCTCTCTCTCTCTCTCTCTCTCTCTCTCTCTCTCTCTCTCTCTCTCTCTCTCTCTCTCTCTCTCTCTCTCCTCTCTCTCTCTCTCTCTCTCTCCTCCCTCTCTCTCTCTCTCTCTCTCTCTCTCTCTCTCTCTCTCTCTCTCTCTCTCTCTCTCTCTCTCTCTCTCTCTCTCTCTCTCTCTCTCTCTCTCTCTCTCTCTCTCTCTCTCTCTCTCTCTCTCTCTCTCTCTCTCCTCCCTTCTCTCTCTCTCTCTCTCTCTCTCTCTCTCTCTCTCTCTCTCTCTCTCTCTCTCTCTCTCTCTCTCTCTCTCTCTCTCTCTCTCTCTCTCTCTCTCTCTCTCTCTCTCTCTCTCTCTCTCTCTCTCTCTCTCTCTCTCTCTCTCTCTCTCCTCTCTCTCTCTCTCTCTCTCTCTCTCTCTCTCTCTCTCTCTCTCTCTCTCCTCTCTCTCTCTCTCTCTCTCTCTCTCTTTCCTTACCCCTCCCTATCCCTCCTCCGTCCCTCCTACCTCCCACCACCCCTCCCCCTCCCCTTCCTCCCTCTCACCAATCCCCTCCCCTGACCCCTTCCACCCCTCTTCTGTTCCCTCCCCCCCCCCATCCCCCTCCCCCTCCCCCTCATAGACCTATCCTTGAAGAAAAAAAAAGAATTCTTGCAATCGTGACGTGTTCGTCATAGGAACGCGACTTCCGTTTGTGATTGTTTGTTATGTCTGATTTATTTGCTCTTTGTTTTTTATTTTTGTTTGCGCCTTTGTCTTTTGTTTTTGTTTTTCGGAACCGTTCGTTTCAAGGCCATGTCGAGCGGACTTTGTTGTCATGCTGTTGTTCGAGCGTGAGTGTGTATATATGTATGTATGTATGTATGTGTGAGTGAGGTTTGTTTGTTGTTTTGGTGTCGACGGACGTGCTAGCATTTGCGTACGTGATCGTGTCTCCTTCTCCTCTCTTCTTTTCGCTTCGCTTTTTTATTTCTTTACAGCTCTTGCTGTCGCTCTTTCCATTTTAAAGATATACTGTGCGGGTGTGTGTGTGTGTGTGTGTGTGTGTGTGTGTGTGTGTGTGTATGAATATGTGTGAATATGTGTCTATATGTGTGTTTGTGTGTGTGTGTGCGCGCGTGCATATATATATATATATATAAATATATATATATATATATGTATATATGTATATATATATATTCATATATACACCTACATACATACATACATACATACATACATACATACATACATACATACATACATACATACATACATACATACATACATACATACATACATACATACGTACGTACGTACGTACATACATACACACACACACACACACACACACACACACACACACACACACAGATAGCTAACGAAGGAGACAGTGGGAGCGAAAGATAAAAGAGAAGGAAATGAGGAAGAGCAAGAGAGCGGGCGAGGGGGGGGGGGGCGCTTCCTTGAGGGGGGGGAGGGGAGGGAAGCAGGTGGCGGTTGAGAATGCGAACAGAAGCGCCCTTTTTAACGCCGAACGCCAAGCCCCGCCGCTTCTTAACGCATTCGGGAATTACGTAAAAGGCGAAAGGCGGGCGTCATGTTTGCGTAGGGCGCGCAGGGGAGGGCGTGAGGGCGAGGGGAGGGTGTTTGCAAG
>NC_061832.1:18976402-18981402 GCF_019202785.1 Penaeus chinensis
TGTGTGTGTCTATATATATGTATATGTGTGTGTGTGTGCGCGTCTGTAGGGAGTGGAGGGTTAATATTTATTTTGCGTTGTTTATAAGAGAAAGGTTTGCATGTGTAAATGATTCTTCTGTGTAATTATTATCACGCGTATTTACCTGTATATGTGCGAGCGTGTTCGTACGAGAGAGAGAGAATGTATGCAAATGTATCCACGCGTCTCCTTATAAAATATAGAGTACCTTCCTGCTTGTATGTGTGTGTATTGTGGACTTCGAAATCTTAGACCCAAAGAAGTCAAGGGTTAAGGCCATAGACACTAGAGGAAAATCTCTCGTGAAACCTTTATTTTTATTTTATTTTTTATTTTTAAAGTTTTTTTTTTTTTTTTACTTTGTTGTCATATCTGTGTGTTTGACGTAGGGTTTTGTAAGGTTTGAATCATATATTGTTATTGATTACACTTGTTACATTATTGTGTTTCTTGTTGAAAATGTTATTGTATTGTGGTTATATCTATTTTTCTTATGATTATTGTTGTTGTAGAGTTATTGTTATTATTATTATTATTATTATTATTATTGTTATTATTATTATTATTATTTATTATTATTATTATTGATAATGATACTATCATTATTATTACCATCGTCGTCATCATTATTATTATTATTATTATTATTATTATTATTATTATTGTTGTTATTATTATTGTTATTATTGCTGTTGTTATTATCACAATTTTTTAATTATTATTATCAACGTCATTATTATTATTTTTATCATTATCATTATCATTATTGTTGTTTATCATTATTACTACTACTACTACTATTACTGTTATTGTTTTATTGTTATCATTATTATTATTATTATTGTTTCTGTTTTTACTGGTATTATTACAACTTTTATTATTTTTTATTTTTTTATTTTCTTATTATTATTATTTTTGTTGTTATTATTATTTTTATTATTATTATTTTGTTATTATTATTATTATTATTATTATTATTATTTGTATTATTATTATTATTATTATTATTATTATTGTTGTTGTTGTTATTATTGCTACTAATATTATTATTACTATTATTTTTATTATTATTATTATTATTATTATTATTATTATTATTATTATTATTATTGTTATTGTTATCATCATCATTATAATAATCATCGTCGTCGTCGTTGTCATCTGGTAACATATGCATGTGTACAACTTTGATATGATACATAAATATGTATGTGTGTGTGTGTTTATATGACATATATATATAAATATATATATATAAATATATATAATGTATATATATATACACTTATATCTATATTTATATTTATGCATCTAAAAACACATACACACACAAACGTAGACACACACACATGAGAGTAATTCTCATGTTATCCTTCGCGGGAGCAGATCACCTTGCAAGGTGACCGAGAGCTGCTTGCGAATGCACGGCCTCCGATCAGGATGCCACTGGTTTGGCTTCACGCTTTTGCAACACAAGGAGAGGATGGGTTGTGTGTGTGCAATTGCTCATGTGTTAAATGCATGTCAGGTTCAGATGGGTGCTATAGGTTGAGAGAGAGAGAGAGAGAGAGAGAGAGAGAGAGAGAGAGAGAGAGAGAGAGAGAGAGAGAGAGAGAGAGAGAGAGAGAGAGAGAGAGAGAGAGAGAGAGAGAGAGAGAGAGATATAGATATATATATATATATATATATATATATATATATAGAGAGAGAGAGAGAGAGAGAGAGAGGAGAGAGAGAGGAGAGAGAGGAAAGAGAGGAGAGAGAGAGAGAGAGGTGGAGCTGGAGGGAGGGAGAGAAGGAGAGAGATGGAGGGAGGAAAAGAGGGAGATGGAGGGAAGAAGAGAGAAAGACGGAGATGAAGGGAGGAAGAGAGGAAGAGAGGAAGAGAGAGAGAGAGAGAGAGAGAGAGAGAGAGAGAGAGAGAGAGAGAGAGAGAGAGAGAGAGAGAGAGAGTGAGAGAGAGAGGTGGAGCTGGAGTGTGGGAGAGAAGGAGAGAGATGGAGGGAGGAAAAGAGGGAGATGGAGGGAAGAAAAGAGAAAGAAGGAGATGAAGGGAGAGAGAGAGAGAGAGAGAGAGAGAGAGAGAGAGAGAGAGAGAGAGAGAGAGAGAGAGAGAGAGAGAGAGAGAGAGAGAGAGAGAGAGGGAGAATGAGGGAAGAAAAGAGAAAGAAGGAGATGAAGGGAGAGAGAGAGAGAGAGAGAGAGAGAGAGAGAGAGAGAGAGAGAGAGAGAGAGAGAGAGAGAGAGAGAGAGAGAGAGAGAGCTGGAGGGTGGGAGGGAGGGAAGGAGAGATAGAGAGAGGGAGATGGAGGGAGGAAGAGAGAGAGAGGTGAAGCTGGAGGGAGGGAGTGAGGGAGGGAAGGAGAGAGGGAGAGAGAGAGGGAGATGGAAACTGTATTGATTTATTTAGGAACTGAACAGTCTACTCATGCACTCACAAACTCATTCGCTCACCCACCCACCCACCCGCTTTCTCCCTCCACTCGCCCGCCCATCCCCCCATCGACTCACCCACTTACTCATCCACTCCGCATTCTCTCCCGCCACTCATTCTAATTACGAGTCGCCGATTGCCCCGCTGAGCAAGCCCTGTTCGCGGAAGGCCGGGAGGGGGTGGGGAGTGGTGAGTGGGGGGGGGAGGGGGGGCAGACGAAGAATCTTGACACAAATACTTAATACTCGCGAGCCTTTGGGTACATAGGTGTCCACACTCGCCTGGGGATCTTTGCATTCATGTGCGGTTTCGTTTTAGACGTACACGCGCGCGCGCACGGATACATGTGCGTTGTGTGTAGGTGTGCGGATGGAAGTGGTTTGTGTATGTGTGAATACGGTTTCAAGTGTAGCCACTTAACGATTTATGTGGGCACATATTTGAACTCAAACATGTGCACACGGACGGGATACGAACACACACGCGCACACATACGCAAACACTTACACGCACACACACACACACACACACACACACACACACACACACACACACACACACACACACACACACACACACACACACACACACACACCCCTCTTCACACCCACAACCCACCACCTTTCCTACAAAAAAAAAAAAAGTCAACACGATTCAGAAGACAAGACGAGTGCCCCCCCCCCCCTCGCCCCGCCCCCAATCCCCCAAAGCTACGAAGATCTCCACAAAGGGATAGTCGACCACTCGACCTCGACCCTCCCTCTTGTAGGACGGTTGAGCGGGTTCATGAGCACCGGTGAACACTCGTTGAACACTCAGTGGCTCGGGTCTAGTGGGTCACTGTGACCTGATTTGATTTTTTCTTCTTTGTCTCTGTTTCCTTTATTCTTGTTTTTCATTCTTTCGTCTTTCTTATATCTTTTCTCCAACTTTTACTATCTCTTCCTCTCCTTATCCATATCCCGCTCCCTCTCTTCCTCCCTCTCCCACTCCCACTTCCTCTCCTCCTTCCTCTCACGTTCCTCCTCCCTCCCCTTCCTTCTCCCCCTCCCTCTTTCTCTTTCCCCTTTCTTCTCCCCCTTCCTCTTTCTACCTCTCCCTCCCTTTCCTCCTCCCTTCCCTTCCCTCTTTCGCCCTCTCCTTCCGTCTCCTCCCTCTTCCAACTCCCTCTCCCTCCTCCTCCCTTGCCCCCCCCCCCCCCTCCCCTCTTGATGAGAGTCGCACTTGTAATGGACTTATTCAATTTCCCCAAAATTGTCGGGTTGAAATGATTACGTCACTTTACTCAATTATTTGCGGTAAATTGATCGTTGTAAGTAATCCCAAGAGAGTCTGTCTCCGTAGAGCAGGATGGACCGTCAGCAACAAATGGTTGTAATGGTAGGATTGGTAATAACAATGATAAATGCAGTAGAATTAGTGATAACGATAACAATCGTAAATTTATGATGATAACAATGGTGATAATAACGACAGTGGTAGCAAAATGTTGCTACTGCTAATGATATCAGAAATGATGATATATTGGACTCCTGCTAATTGTAAGAATAATGAAAATGATTAATAATAGCATTAATGACAACACTCATTTTCGACGAAAACGCAGCCTGCGGGAAGAGCAGGTTGGAGGGGAGACTGCGGGAAACATCGTCTTCAACCTGTTCTTTGCCTCTGATTGGTTGGGCGCCTTTCCCTTGGCTCTCCTTTTGCCTTGGACATTTCTAGGTTATTTCCACGGCTGTCGTTCATCGCGGAGGCTGCTTTTGTCCCAAGACGGTGGGCTGTGGGTGGGTGGGCTGTGGGTGGGTGGGTGTTTGGACTGACGGGGAGGTGGGCGGGCAGGTGGTCTGTGTGACTATCACAGCCAACCACTTTCCTCCCCCTTTCGTGTCCTCTCGTTTCCCCTCACTGTCCCCTCTTACTGCTCTTTTCTCTTCCACTTTATTTTTTCCCCTCCTCTCCTCCTTCCCTCTCATCTCTTTTCTCTCCCCTTTCTCTATTCTTTTCTCTCCTCCCTCATCCATTCGTTCGCGTACGACCACACGTTCTGCCTTCCCCTCTCATCCTTCTTTCTGCTGCCACACCCCTTCCTTCCTTCATTTTCGCTTTCCTTCCTTCTCTATGTCCACTCTTCCCCTTTCCCTCTACTTCCTTCTCCATCGCCTCTCTCTCCTCCTCATTCCTTACTCCTACCCCTTTCTCACTTCCCGCTCCCTTTCTCCTCCCTCACTTCCCCTCTCTGTCTCCCCTTTCCTCGCTCCTCATCTTTCTCCCTCTCTCTTTTCCCTCTCCCTCTCCCCTTTCCCCTCTCCCTATCCCCCTTCCCCTCTTCCCTCTCCCCTGTCTCCTCTCCTCATCCGTCTCCTCTGTCTCCCCTTTCCTCTTTCCCCACTCCTTTTCCCCTCTCCTCTTTCCCCTCTCCCCCTTCCCCTCTCCCCCTTCCCCTCTCCCCCTTCCCCTCTCCCTCTCCCCCTCTCCCTCTCCCCCTCTCCCTCTCCCTCTCTCCCTCTCCCTCTCCCTCTCCCCTTTACCGAACGCCATCTTC
>NC_061832.1:18991402-18996402 GCF_019202785.1 Penaeus chinensis
ATTTCAATCTATAAGAAGTCATTACCAAGGCCATCTTGAGAGGCAAACGTAACAGATATTTTTCTTGAGCTCGTCATTATTATTACTATTATTATTATTATTGATTAATTATGATATTGATAATAATAATGATAATTATTATTAATGATATCTTCATCATCACAGTTTCTGTAGGTTTTATTATTATTATCACTATTATTATAATAATGATAATACTAATAATAATAATAATAATAATTATTATTATTATAATTATTATCATTATTGTTATCACAGTTTTTGTAGGTTTTATCATTATTATTATCACAGTTTTTTGTAGGTTTTATCATTAATATTATTATTGTTGATATTATTAATATTATTATCCTTATTATTGTCGTTATGTTGTTTTTATTGTTATTTCCGTCACCATCATATTTGTAATTTCTTCCCCCCAGGTGACGGGTGCGTGGACAAGCCGCTGTCTACACTATGGAGGAACTATTGCCAAAGCAGTCGCCAAGATATCGCTATGAAGGTGAGGGAGCCATGTCTTCTTGCCAGAGATACGGCGCATGTGTTTCTTGTTTCAACGTTTGATCATGTAGATGTGGATGTATGTACGAAAAGGCATAGGCGTACACACGCTTTCACACGCTCACAGACAAGCATATGCACACTCACTCACTCTCTCTCTCTTTCTTTATCTCTCTTTCTCTTTCTCTTTTTCTCTTTCTCTTTCTCTTTCTTTTACTCTTTCTCTTTCTCTTTCTCTTTATCTTTCTCTTTCTCTTTCTCTTTCTCTTTCTCTTTCTTTCTCTCTCTCTCTCTCTCTCTCTCTCTCTCTCTCTCTCTCTCTCTCTCTCTCTCTCTCTCTCTCTCTCTCTCTCTCTCTCTCTCTCTCTCTCTCTGTATATATCTCTCTCTCGCTGTCTCTCTCTCTCTCTCTCTCTGTCTCTCTCTCTCTCTCTGTCTCTCTCTCTCTCTCTCTCTCTCTCTCTCTCTCTCTCTCTCTCTCTCTCTCTCTCTCTCTCTCTCTCTCTCTCTCTCTCTCTCTCTCTCTCTCTCTGTCTCTCTCGGTCTCTGTCTCTCTCGGTCTCTGTCTCTCTCGGTCTCTGTCTCTCTCGGTCTCTGTCTCTCTCGGTCTCTGTCTCTCTCTGTCTGTCTCTCTCTCTCTCTCTCTCTCTCTCTCTCTCTCTCTCTCTCTCTCTCTCTCTCTCTCTCTCTCTCTCTCTCTGTATATCTCTCTCTCTCTGTCTCTCTCTCTCTCTCTGTCTCTCTCTCTCTCTCTCTCTCTCTCTCTCTCTCTCTCTCTCTCTCTCTCTCTCTCTCTGTCTCTCTGTCTCTCTGTCTCTCTCTCTCTCTGTCTCTCTGTCTCTCTCTCTCGGTCTCTCTCTCGGTCTCTGTCTCTCTCTCTCTCTCTCTCTCTCTCTCTCTCTCTCTCTCTCTCTCTCTCTCTCTCTCCCTCTCCCTCTCCCTCTCCCTCTCTCCCTCTCTCCCTCCCTCCCTCCCTCCCTCCCTCCCTCCCTCCCTCCCTCCCTCCCTCTCTCTCTCTCTCTCTCTCTCTCTCTCTCTCTCTCTCTCTCTCTCTCTCTCTCTCTCTCTCTCTCTCTCTGATAATTATAATAACAACAGTAATGGCAGTGTTTGTAATACAAATAGTGATAATGATGATTATAATGATAGTAATATTATAGTAGTGATAATAATAGTAATCGTAAACAATGATAATATTGATGATAATAATAATGAGGATACTACTGCTGCTGAAGTTGCTGCTGCTACTACTACTGCTACTATTACTACTACTACCACTACTACTACTACTACTACTACTTCTACTACTACTACTTTTATTTTACTACTACTACTATTCTAATACAGCTGCTGCAACTACTACTTCTGATAATAATAATGATGTTGAAAATAATAAATGCAATACTAATAATAACAATAACAATAATAATGATAGTAATGATAATTATATAAATATTAATAAGGATAATAATAATAATGTTAATAATGTAGTAGTAATAGTAATTTTTATTATTATTATCATCATAATAGTAATGATAGTGATAGTAATGCAATAGAAATAACAGTGATTATTTGATAATAGTATTGATAATGATAATAATACTGATGATGATATTGATAATAATACTGATCATATTAATAATACCGATAGTAATCATGATAATGATCATAATAATAATAGTAATAACAATAATAATGATAATAATGATAATAATAACAACGATACTACTACTACTACTACTACTACTACTACTAATAATAATAATGACAACAACAATGATGCTAATAATACTGGCAGCCCCATTAATCAACGCTCGGCCTCGCAGGTGACGATCTGCGGCGCGGGGCTGCGAGCCGTGACCCGCGAGCACGGCCTCACCGAGTACTGGGCGCACCGCGTGACGTACTGCGCGGCGCACCCCGCGTACCCTCGGGTTTTCTGCTGGGTGTACCGTCACGAGGGCAGGCGGCTGAAGCAGGAGTTGCGCTGCCATGCGGTGCTCTGCCCGAAGACCGAGAAAGCTGAGGTAATGATGAAGTACCGGTTTTTATGTTTATATGTAAGGGTACGTTAAGAGAGAAGGGATTTGTTACGTTTTTGGGTATTTAGTTTGTCTTGTTTAGGTAATTTGTGTCGTATTATTTTGGTGTATAACCCTGTGTGTGCACGGGCATATATTCAGATATGCATGTTTGATAAGAATGTCTAAAGTTATATGTAATAAATCGTAACGCTAGGGCCATTTTCGTAAACCTTAGATTAGAGGCAGGCTGTCATGATCTAATATATCCAGTATTGAACAAGGTCAGCAAGGTCTTAAACGCATTCTCTCAGTTGCATAAAGACATATTAATAGTCGAATCTTAATCCATGTCTTCTACAATGTAACGACGGCCCTTGTTCCCCCAGGCCATGGCCGCCCAGCTGAGAGTGCGGCTGGCGTCGGCGCTGCAGGAGTTCCGTCGGGAGAAGGTGGTGCGCCAGAACGCCCGCCTGTCCCTCATGCACGCCATCTACGACTCGGCCGCCATCCCGCGGCGCCGCCTGCTGCTCTCCACGGGCGCCGCCAACTACCGGCCTCCGCTGGAGCGGTCCAAGAGCGCGCCCAAACTCGGCGCCATCGAGGAGAGCATCGAGGAAGAGGAGGAGGCGGAGGCGCTCGACAGCGACGTGGACGACATCGACGAGCTGGACGAGGCCGCGTCGGTGCACCTGCAGCCGGAAGACGTGGGGCTGTCGAGCGCCGTGTCGGAAACCACGTCGGACATCGTGGTGGATTACGACTCGAGCAGCGAGGTGGCGAGCGCCGGCCAGGAGAGGCTCACGCTGGAGGAGGACTTCGACGAGGGCACCGCCAACTTCTCGCACTTCTGCCACTCGGACACGCCCCTCTACTGCCCCGTGCCCCCGCTCTCACCGATCGGCGATGCGAGCGACGTCCACGAGCCAGGGGGCGGGGGAGGTGGTAGGGACGCAGGGACGATGATGGGGGGCCCAGGGGACGTCTCGACGACCAGCGGGAAGGACCTCGGCCTCCTGGCGTCGCTCACGGGGGAGCTGAGTCTCGCTCCTCCCGCCGAAGAGTCGCTGACGTCGGACCAGCCCGAGTCCCTGGGTTCGCACTGCGACTCGTGCAACTCCTCGTGCGGCGCCTGCAGCGACCCGTGCGACGTGGCGGCGGAGCAGGAGCACCTTCTGGGCGAGGGCAACCACATCATCTCGGACGGCCACATCCTGAGGGAGGGCGAGAGCCCGGGGAAGATGGCCCGCATGGAAGGGGACAATATCAGTGAGGAGAGTGGCTACTCCGAGGACAAAGATTCTTTGCAAAATTTAGACGCGACCAAACTTTAGTGTACATGATCTGATGTAATTATATTCATAATTATCCATATCACGATCTGACGCAAGTGACACGGTTAGCACCGGTTCGACTCGGGCCTGACGCGGTAAATTGTGTTTCTCTCGCCCATCATGTGTTGTGATGCATGTTATATCTCTCTCCCCCTCACCCCTCGCCTACATAAGGTTGACATTGTTACTAAGTGTAACTACAGCGTCCCAGCTGTTCCAAAGGATCTGTCTACCTGTACAGCCTTTTTTCCTGAGATATGAAATGAATTTTCTCCTTTTAGCCCCCTGTGAAACTTCCCTGAATAATATTGTGAAAACGAAAGTGAAACAAAAATATATATATACGAATCACCCCTGGAGCAATAATAGTATTGATGATTGTGTTAAAAAAGAGAGAGATATGTATAGAAACACTGGCTTCTCTTCTGTTCTCCTGTTTCATTTCGACTGTTATAGTTCTTAGAATAACTCGGCAGATACTGTAGTTGATCGGAGGGCAATCACCAAGTGCCATGTGTAGTTTCGTCTTCATTTTTCAACCTAGTTCATTCTAGTGAGGAAAAGAACATGTTTATTTTGGTTTCCCATTCAGATAGGAACTGTAAACCGTTTGTTATTTGTTTGTGAAGTCTGTTAGCGAAAGTGAATTCTTGTAACATTTGAAGAAAGGTTTTAATATCGTTGTATAATATGGGAGTGAAAGTTTCTTTTCAGAACAACTGGAATTTTTAAGATTAGATAATCTTTGTACAGAAAATACTATACTTGCTATAGTCATTATTTTATTTTATACATTTTGATACAACTATCTGTATTCAAGGTGCACATATTTATATATAAAATGTTGAAGAAGATAGAAACAACATGTATGAAAACGAAAAATTTTATATACATAAACTTTGTGAAATTTGAAACTGGATACTGTCATTGTTAAGATATGATTGTTTGGACTTTATACAAAAATGGAGGTACGATACTCACTAAATCACACACAAGACCTTTAGATAAACTGCAGTATGTTTTTAAAGAAGGTTATACAAATATATTAAAAAGTGTATATAATTATGAGGATTTCGGTTGATACTTTGCATATTTTGTATCAAAGACTTGTATAATAGATCATATTGGA
>NC_061832.1:19013902-19016402 GCF_019202785.1 Penaeus chinensis
AGTACCCCTAAAATATCCTTGATATTCATCATACCCTTTCTTACTTTCAGGATCAAGATTGTTGAGTATGTATAATTCCTACATATATGAATAGTAGAGGGAGAGAGGAATCATTTAGTACCAGCATTGCTGTGACTTGGTGTGCATAGGTCTTTTTGATAATTATTGAGACAAATTATATTTAATATTTGGCCAATGTGTTTTTTCTATTTTACATAGATAGGTTTCAGTGAAGGAACATATCTGTATCATTCTTCATGCTCAGCATGTCATAACTTTTGGAAGAAGTATAATGTTAAAAGACTTGTTTTTCTATAAGAATAGGGGATTATGAAGACAAGAAAACAAAGAACTAAAAGCAATAAATGCTTACAAGATACCCACACAGGCTTTCAGATTAAGACCATTTATCATTTATATATTAACTGTATTCATTTCATATCCACTTAACACTCATTATAATCTGTGATGGATGGCGTACAGTTGTATGTCCCGCCTGATGTTGTGGAAAGTCAAGCAGATGCATTAGCTCTTGTGCTTTCATTCTTCTGGCAGAGGTCATTAAATCTTCATTACACATATTCTGCTAAGAATATCCTTGACTGTTTTATTATTTAATGATAAATCACCAGGGTTTTCTAAAAGCTCTTTATTGCCAGAATATATTTGGTGAAGGTTTCTAGGCATTTATTGGAGCATTGAAGTTGCAGAGGCCAGTGGCAGATGAGTGGGTATGGTGTCTAGCCTAGTGGTAGGTGAGTTTGTGTCTTACATGCATTTATCAAAGACAAACTGAAAATATACACAATGTTTATAATTTTAAAAGAATACAAATGTGTATAAGAAGTAGGGATGTAATTACATAAATGCTTAACCACTAAAGTAGTATGAAAAAGCAGTTTTGAGAAGGACATATATTTTGCTTGCATCACCAAGAATATATGAATTGAACTTATACACACCTTTTGAAAGTATACAAGCTGCAATAGATATTAAAGGATTTAGTGAATATGTAAGAATGCATAAGTATTGCAGAAAAATAAAAAGATCATAGTGTGACGAGCATTTGAAGTATTCAAAGAAAAGTGAGAATGTTGTTGGGTGGAATAAGCTTTCAGAATTTTCTTCTGGTGCTTTGATTTACAATTGTTTTTTGTATTGACTTTAGTTGTTTTTGTCTACATTTTCCTAGTCTGCTATATGCTATAGTATCTTATTTTGTAATTTTTCTTTTTCCATTTCTCTTTTAGGACCTTGTAATGTTCATGATAAATGTAACTTTAAATTATTGAGATTTTGCTTTAAGTAGTTCTTGTAGGAAATATATCTTTGAATATTTAATTTTATGTTTCAGGTGAACACAATTGCTAAGCAAGATT
Organism: Penaeus chinensis; assembly: GCF_019202785.1. Classification (NCBI taxonomy): domain Eukaryota; kingdom Metazoa; phylum Arthropoda; class Malacostraca; order Decapoda; family Penaeidae; genus Penaeus; species Penaeus chinensis. The sequence goes on from NC_061832.1 coordinate 19,015,282, forward strand.
TAAGTGGAAGTTACAACGATATTAAAGTTTATGCCGGTAGGTACATGATATATTTTAATTCTAGTTATTAGATATGAATACATTAGATATGAAATACATATATATACTTGATTATATGAATTCTCTCTCTTTTGTCAATGGCAGTTATCAAGTTGTCATAAAAAAATAGTGTTTCACTCTAACCAGAATAATACTTAATGTGTTTCTTATATGTATTCTTGAATACTTATGTCTCACCCACTTAGAAATCTAATCCATTCCTTTATAGACAATCTAATACATGGTTCTTTATCTTGAATCTAAAATCATCAAAATAGAGCAAAATTTGAATACAGATACAAAACTAACCAAGCATAGGGTGCCATGGTAACATGATCTGAATACTGACCTTGCATTAGTATAATATTAATACTGATATTTAATGAAACTTTCCAGTTGTTGTTTTTTTCTGAATACACACTCATTATAAGTATTACAGGTATGACTTATGAATATCAGGAAATATTTTTCTTCATTCAAAGAAGAGATCACTCCAAGATAAGTGTTGCAAGTGTTGTTTTATTCAAAGCTGTTGGAAATACATCTTTTATGAAGGGTTGCTTACAGTTTGACTTCCAGTCTGTGATAACTGCTCACTGAATATCTTTTTTTTTTCTTGTAATTTGTGGCCTTCTGTGAAAGGTTTCTCATGTTGAATATCTCCATAACTTTAAAAAAAAAGGAAAGGTTGTTATAAAGCCCTATATAAGTGAATGAATGTGTTTAATACTACATGTGTGTTAAAAATAAAGACATGTGAAAATTATGTGAACACAAAGCAAGAACCTCTGTGGATTGGAATTGATTGACTTTTCTAGAACTTGGAGATGGAGCATGTGATCAAGGAAGTCTAAAGCCAAACCTGTGTTGTTGTTTGACTGGATGAGACTTATAGCTGACAGAACCTGAGGGCCGGAACTTCTACATATAGTGTGAAATGGAGCTATATATTATGTTTCAACTGTAGCCAAATCATTATGACCAACTTACCACTACAACTGATAATGGTTTCAGATGTGATTAAACAATGGCTGCATTAGGAAATAAGCCAACCTATAAAGTGCAAGGCTTTGAGCATCTCT
>NC_061832.1:19031402-19043902 GCF_019202785.1 Penaeus chinensis
TTCTCTTGTGTCATGAATATAAGTGGATAATTATGTTTAAAAGATCAAGTTAAGAACTTGAAAACTGAATAATTCATTTATATTTTGATATAATTGTTAACCCACTGCAGCTTGGAAAAGGTTGTGTTCACTATAGTCTTGTTTTGTGAAAGGTATCTATGCATAGATGGTGCCACAAGTACCCAGCCACAAGAGATTCAGTTGGTAGTTGACAGGACCTCACCTGATTTTCCTGTTCTTTTATTTTTATTTTATTTTTTTATTATTATTTTTTTAATGCTATTAATATCAATGCTGTTATTAATATAGACTATGATTATTACAGTGTTATTACCAATACTACTAACAATATAAGATAATATAAAATATTTCCAAAAATCTAGGAAAAGAGTAAAAGGTTGGACTAGCGAATGACTCATTAGTGACTAAACACTTATGTTTGTAAACTAAACTCTTAATGGGCATGGCGTGTATCTACATGCCATCCCTAGTGGCAGTAGGTTAATCATAAGGTAATTTTTTTCATCACAGATAACATACATTGAATTTTTTTCTTCCTTTTTTTTTTTTTTTTACCTTTAAGTGGATTTAAGGCAGAAGAAAGCTAGAATACTGCAGATTATGAAAGTAATACCACAATGGCCCAAACTCTGGGTATAAAGTGTACTTTAGTGGCCACTCTTAAGTATGTGGCTTGTAAACTGGCCACACACTCATGTGTATGCAATGTTATTATCTTTTTTCTGCATAATCTATTTTTTTTTTTTGTCATTCTGAGTGGGTATAATTGTCATTTGATATACTGTATCCAGTACATTACATGTAATATGATACAGGTTAATTAATTGAAGTCGTTTCTTGATATATTACTCATCCATAATCATCAATATAGTTGACCTACTTGATTAAATAATTTTGTTTTTTTTCCCCCTCATAAAAAAGAAAAACAGATCTAGGCTTCTTGAAACAGTAGTACAATTACCATGTACCCATTATTTAAATTTGCAGGATCTATATGGATACAATGAAAGAAGTGACATATACAGCGTTGGCATTGTAGTGTGTGAATTAGGGAATGGAGAGGTGCCCTATCGTGGAATACCCTCAACACTCATGTTGTTGGAGAAGTTGGAGGATCGCGTTCCCTTCCTATATGATGCCTCGACAGTGCCACAGATTGCGGAGAATGGCCAAGGTTGGGGTCAGTTGCATTGTGTGTAGTTAAATTGGATGCTGGTGACAAAATGTAAAGAAGAGTGTATAATTTATCCAAGATGAATATGAATATAGTACTAAAGTATGGGAGGTAGCATAGCTCAGTGATTAAGCACTGCCTTTGTAAATGCTGGGTCTTGGGTTTGCACCTGGTCTGTCCCCTCATTTAACTCATCTAGGAGTACTGGCATGCTTACATCAATATTCGGGGGTCCATCATTCCATGGCTTAGTACACATTCCTTTACAAACATGTCTCCTACATCCACTTGGATATGAAAACAACTTTGACTTTGAGTATGAAAAAGTATGAACACGATGAAGTATGGTTCAGAAGTTTTAATGCTTCATATGCATTACTAAACATCTACTACAAATTCTTGTTTTAGTTTATCTTGTACATTAAGGGCAGTAACCTTTGTATATTCAATATTAAAGCCATAAATCTCTATTTTATATGAATGCTTTATTTTTCTATGTTAGTATTAAAGATTTCCTATTATAGTACTGGTAAGTTATTGAAAAAAAATCTGATTGTTTTTCTCATTTCTGTAAAGGATAAAGTAAATTTCAAATGTGTGAACTTTGCCATCAGAATTTATAGTCCATATCATATATAGATTTGCCACTTTGCAACAAGACAATCCCAGTGTGTTATAGATTACTACATTTTCAAGTATTTATTTATTGACAGTGTTTCTGGTCAACAGGAATGGCCACAGACTCAGGTGTTGGAGGGAGTGTGGGAGACAACCTAACCAGCTTGGCCATCACGCAGCGTCTTTTCTCTCCTGCGGCTCATGACCTGGTAGCTCTGGCTTTGACTAGATGCCCTGACCAGAGGCCTAACGCAGATGAACTCTTGCACCACCAGTTCGTTAGGTACACGAGAAAACTTAATGGAACTCTTCCACAGTATCTCCATCCAGTAGTGCCAATCACCCAGCAGACAGAAATAGGTGAGTGTTTAAGTTCATATAAACATTTCCTCAAGGTTGGAAATGGAATTAGAAAACTGCATGAAAAGCCCATACATATCCATCATGTCATGAAAAGATTTGGGGGAGGGAGGGAGTGAGGGAGTGAGGGAGGGAGGGAGGGAGTGAGGGAGTGAGTGAGGGAGTGAGGGAGTGAGGGAGGGAGTGAGGGAGTGAGGGAGTGAGGGAGTGAGGGAGTGAGGGAGTGAGTGAGTGAGTGAGTGAGGGAGGGAGGGAGGGAGTGAGTGAGTGAGTGAGTGAGTGAGTGAGTGAGTGAGTGAGTGAGTGAGTGAGTGAGTGAGTGAGTGAGTGAGTGAGTGAGTGAGTGAGTGAGTGAGTGAGTGAGTGAGTGAGTGAGTGAGTGAGGGCGGGATGTGATGTGATGTGATGTGATGTGATGTGATGTGATGTGATGTGATGTGATGTGATGTGATGTGATGTGATGTGATGTGATGTGATGTGATGTGATGTGATGTGATGTGATGTGATGTGAAAGAATGAATGAATGAATGAAAGGGAGGAGGATCTTACTAACATTCTGCATATGATTCCATTAACATATTCTCTGTCTCTGATTTTAGCCTCTATACTACATTAATATCAACATATATATATAAAGAATGAAAACGTAGAATTTTAACCAGTAGTAGAAATTATATATGGCTAGCAGATTATGCTCATGCATAAAGTTTGGTGAGGAGCATTGGACATTTAGTCAAGAGTGCCATGGGCTATTTATACACAATTTAGGTACCAAATTAAATATGAGGAAAGATACAAAATATAAAAAAATATACAGTTTGAATTGGTAAATGTCACTGTATAGTAAGAAAGAAAAAAATGTGTAAGACCATATGAAAAGCAATGAATATAAATGCATAGTTAAAATATAGACTATAGACTATTGACTATAGAGCTTCTTTTCAGGTTGTAAAATCAGGTACTTCACTACTTAATAGTTTATATACTGCTTGCAGTGTTTTTTATATTCAGTAACCAGGGCCTACTTTGTGGTAATGATTCTTCTGAACTTTGTTGTTTGAGACTATGCCTTAATCCCTCACTAATGAGCTAGTGGTATAATATGATGCTCACAGGTATATTTTATCAACAAATTCTCATAAAAATCTTTTACCCTTCAATGAAATTTGGATGAAGATAGAAAGAATGAAAATATTGGTGTAAAGTTTTAAATTAGTATTACATGTTCATTCTTTACAAACAAGACATCCTAACCTGGTTCTCTGAAGTCGTAATTAGTAAATAAAAAGCCTTTTGGAGTAGGGCTTTGTCACAAAATTAGCATAAATAATGACATCGAGAAATTATATTGCATAATAACAGGTTATCTTTTCCTTCCAGGTGATTCTGTTCCAGATCTTCTTGAAGAAAGTTTAGACCAGATAAGCTTGAACGATGAAGTAACCTGGGACTTTTAAATTCACAAAATATGCCTTATTGTATATTTAGTCAAATTATCAAATTGTTCCATTTTAAATAAAACATATAATTTTCCTTATATATATATATATTGCCTTTTTTTTCTTTTATTATTATTTTTTTTGTGTGTATGTACAAGTAAAATACCAATGAAATGTTATATTGTCTCTCTTCCTCTTTAGGTTGACAGTTATTAAAGAAATTGTTATATTTTAGCATGTAAATGCAGTAAGCTTTCACTTACCTGCTTCTCTATACTGTAGCTATTTACTGTATAGCTAATGATATGTACTTGTATGTACAAATTAGATTTTAAAAGAATGTGGCTTACATTTAAAAAAATGTATTTTAGGCATTGTGTATGAAAAAAGAAAAATATATTAAGAATATTCCTCTTGATTAAAAGGGATCCACAAACATGTATTTACATAGTTTTCATTCAAAGCATCCTCAAGTGTTGTGTTTCTTCATGTTGTTAAGTGAGAATACAACAGTGCTTTCATTTTTATATAACTCCTTTTTTTCAGTCAGTCTATTATCTCAAGTAATATAAATTGCACTTTGAACAATGGGGATTAATAATAATAAAAATCAGGCTCATCTGTTCATTCTTTAAATTTATGCATTTATTTATCCCCCATATGAAAAGATATTATAGCATATATTATTATTCAATGTTATTTCACAATTAACTGTAATTGCATCAAATATCATGGCATTTGCAACATAATGCAAAATGGTTAAAATGCAAATGATTAAAATGGTGTAAGGCGGGGGATTTGAAAGGGTGTTGTTAAAGGCAATGATCAAATAGAGGATACAGATCTGTGAGAACAGAAACTGCAATTATTTCAGTGTAGGAGTGCTATTATGAAACAATCAATGAGTGATATGGGTAAAATGGGTGTCGGAGAAGTAGGAGGAGAACAAGGGAGAGCATTAGGAGGAATGGGGGGGATCCATGGAAGGACACTGTTGTGACAAAAGGAAGCCACATGTGTATCCAGGAGGAGGAGAAGGGATAATGAGGCAGGAAGAGAGGTTGGTGTAGACTGAGCAGGGGGATGGGATGTGTTGGGAGGGAGTGGGAAACATGAGTAGATGCTGGCAGTCACTGAGTGCAGAGAGATTGAAGTGTGGATAAGGGATATGCATGTTTTTGTCGTTTTCTGGTTATGATTAGAAAGTTTTTAATATTCTCTAGAGATTCTGAAAGGGAGGGAGGTGGGGAGGTCTGAGAAACAGGCTTTCTTATGAGGAAGAGAAGAGGGGACAGACGTCTGATTAGCAGAGGAAGGGTAGGTGTACGAGAGGAAGTGGTAGGAGAAGGTAAGGTGTAATGTTTAGATTGTCTGATGTAATGGATAGAGTGAAGAGGAGGAGGGTTAGGCCCTGGGAAAGTGGTAGAGATTGGAGTGTCTATATTTAGAATTTGACTTAGAGGGAGGGGGGTAGAAGTGGGAACGTAATGGTTAATGGTTAAAAGCAAAATAGATGTGCTAGACATCTAAGGTCATGTAGCACTAAAGGAAGGTGTACAGTAAAGGGTAGTGAAGTTAGTTAGTTGCTGTATGTCAACTATCTAGATTGATATTGAAAAGGTTAAAGATGGGTAAAGGAGTTGATGAGTCAGTGGGTTAAGGTGGGGTTAAGTCAGGGGGATTAGATCAAGTGAAGGATATGTATGTGTCTGAGGAAGAACAGGTTGTCAGAGCAAAGTGTGAGATTCTGTAAGGATGTCTGATGGGTTGGGAGGTTGGTGAAGGGAGGATAAGTGGGGGGGAAAGCAGAGGCACGGGCTGCATCAAAGAGTAAACAGGATAACAGAATGTGTGGAACTGAAAAAGGGACATAACATAGGGAACATAAGGGTGGATTAGAATGTGACCGCAGATAGGAGTGTAAGAAGGGTGTGGCCAATACCTAAGTGGGCGAGAGCTGTCTCCCGTCTGTTCCAATGAAATGTAGCTGACCAGGAGGAGATTGATAATTTTACAGTATGTAATTTATTAATGCAGAGACTTGCCCAGAAAGACTGCCATTTGGTATACAGGAAGGTCTTAAAGTGGGGGGGTAATAATCCATGGCTGGAATGCATGAGAAGCATGGATGTTGTGATGTGGACATTGCGGTGTAGCGTGCTAGAGTATCTGTCTGTTCATTGCCAGGGATTCTGACATGGCTGGGCATTCAGCAAAATCTGTTAGATTTATGGTGTGTGGACAGGTAGAACAACCAGTTCTGGATCTTTACATTATGAGGAGAAGGGGGAGGGACAGAGCATAGGATAGCACTGGAGAGCCAGAGGTCTGGAACTGGAAAAAATTAATCAGTGATAAGGGTGCAAGCCTCAATTCCCCAAATAAAGATACAAAATCATTATTGATCACGGTAAGCTTGGAGTATGTGGGAAGGATAACGTTGACTCCTCAATGTATGGGAATTATGAAACTGTTTAATTGTTTGAATAACTGGATAAAGTTAAATCAAAATGTAAGATGCAAAAAATCAATATCATGATAGGTGGTATGACTACAAAAGTAGGAGAACAGGGAGATAATAAGTAATTTTGGACTAGGGACCACAAACCAGAGAGGAGGCAAATTTATGTAATGGTGCAAAATTACCCAAACCACACACACACATATATATATATATATATATATATATATATATATATATATATATATATATATGTGGTTCAAGCACCATCCAAGACTGGACTTCAAGAAGCCTGAGGTGAATATAAAAATCAAATTAATCAAATCACAATTTACAAACTTGATAATGCAATAAGTAAAAACATGGTGTGGATTGTGGGATAGCCTGTGACCATGCCCTAGTTGTTGCAACAATTACAATAAAATTTAGGAAAGTTAAAAAGGGTTATATAGCTAAAAGAAACTGGGGAGTACTGTAAAGAATGCAAGATATGCTGGAAGGCAGAATTTGAATTGGAGGTATGTAACAGATACCAAATATGAAATGGTGGAAAAGAATGATAGAAATGAAATAGTAGAAGAATGAGAATGGCTTTACAAATCATTAGACTGAAGCAAAGAAGGAAGAAAGACAAATGTCGATGACAGAAAAAATCCTGGTTCTAACAGACATGCAAAGAAAATTAATAGAATAGAGACTTGAATGATCAAAAAAATAAAGAAGAGGAATGGATCAGATTAAAATGTGAAGAAAAAGAAAACCTTGAGTGAGTAAATATCCAGATAATAAAATATAATAAAATCAAATGAAGCTTGTAAATAGAAGGGACTCCATGTTAACGCCAGAAAAAATATTGGTTATTGTAACAAAACTGTGGATAATTCTTGCACATAAAATAATTATGCAAGATTTTTAAAAAATTACTTGGATCCATTATAACTGATTAGAAAGTTTTGAATATTCTCAGAGTGGGAGATCTGACCAAGACAAACACTGAAAGCGGATTGGCAAAATTAGCTTCTGAAAAGCTGAAAAAATGTCTTAACTAACAATAGGAGCTGGGATCAGCATTTCTGGCTTTTGTAATGTTCTGTGTGGTCAATCCCAATGCATAGCAGTGAAGCTTGGATCAGAAGTACAGTAATGCAAAAAGAGAACAGAGGCACTGGAAATGTGATTCCTAAGCAAAAAATGGTAGACTGGGCAGATAACCAAAGAAGTGCTGAGACCACAAATGGACAGAACAATAGAGCAAGACAGTTATTATGTTTAGGACAAGTACTTTAGAGGAGGAGGACTAGAGATACAAGAAATGAAAGCAAAGGGAAGACAACCTATTAGATATCTGCAAAAATTGGAGGTGGAATATAAGGAATATAAGAAAAATATAAGAAAATAGAGATATGGCATTTATGGTCTCTGACATCAAAGACATGGCACATTGATAAGGTATGGTAAAGTAAAAATATACTGCCTCACTGCAATACTGTTTGCCAGAGCTATGCAATGTACACTTTTTTTTTTTGCAAAGTTGGAGTGGGAGGGTTAACCTGTGTTCCATGTCTTTATTATTATTATTATTTTTTAACTCTTAAGACTGATATGGAAGCTTCTATCCCACACCCATTGAAAATTGGAACAAAGCTATTTTAGAAAGAAAGAAAAAAAAATACACTGTCCTTTATGTTACAACAATGATTAAATAAGCACAAATTTACACACTTTTAAAATGTAATGTATCCTTAACTTCTATAAAAGGTCAGAGAAAGGTCTACAACAAAGAAACTAAACAATATATATTTCTAGATATTTCTATAAACTTTACAAATGCATTTAGGCATTAAAAAAAAACCTCCCTGAATAAGAGAACATATAAGTATTTTCTACACTTCTGGGTACACTATAGGGCCACCATTTTCAAGCCAATCCTCATATGAACCTACATAAACCCTGAAAATGGAAAACAAAAAAGCATTAAAACAAAAAGAGTTACAATGTAAGACCTGTTATCTAGGGGGGAAAAGGCTATATTATGATGTATCTCAGTTTATATCATCATTTTAACCATTATACTGCATTTTTTAAGCCACCATAAAATACTTTTATTCCATATAGTTATTTCAGCTTCAACAATTACTAAAACACCCAAGTGTTATGAAAACTCATATATTCTAACTATACATTCCAATATAACTAGTAAGGGAATATTTATATCTTACAGACTAGAAAGGTTTAAAGCTAGTGTTATCTTCTCTTCAAAGAATATTCTTCTCTTTCCAAAACACACCTTATTTCCCTTTCTAAAGTACACTTACTTGCCTTTCTAAGGGCATTTTTACCTTTCTGAAACAGACTTTCTTACTTTTCTAAAGCATACATCCATACAGTGCCCACCGTTTTTTTCTTTGTTTCCTTTTCTTTTTAAATTCATATATGGCTTCTTAAGCACTTAAACCATCTTTAGATTTCTGGGAAAATTTGCTTTTAATTAATATATAACTATTATTAATGCTCGTAGTGTTATGATAATAATAATGATTATATAATGGCATTACTTTAAATAAATCCTCAAGGAATGGGGTAAACAGGCAAGATGTGGTAGGCCTAGTTAGAGACTACTCAGTGACTAGGTGGTTGAAAATCCACAGTGGACATTGCATGTACCCTTTATCAATAAGCTTTAAGACCACTTTCTTATCCTTCCAAGAATACATCCTTACCTAACATTTTTATAACCAGCTCCTATCATAGCCAGCTGAGCCGTCCTTGCACGAATACCAGCCAGACACATTACAACGATAGGTTCGTCAACGTCAGGCTTCTCGAACCCAAATTTATCAGTAAAGTCTTCTTCTGGGAGCAGGATACTTACTCCCAATGCTTGTACTGGAATGTGTTAGTAAAAGGGGGTGAATTTTATAGCAATAACTGTGAAAATAAATAAATAAATAAATATATCTGATCCTATTGCCAAAATATTTTAGTCATACCTGAAAAATAGGTCTACAAAAGGTCTTGCATAAGTTGTGTTGCACAACTGAATGAAGGCCTTAACCCAACTAACACAGATTTACATTCTGCCCCATGTATTATTTTGTGAATTTTGTTACATACAGATGGCTCCACATGTGCTCAGCTGACAAGGAGTCTATCTGTAGGCCCTAGTTCCCCCATTCCTCATTCCTTGAATAGGCAGAAAATGTGTTTTTCTAATGCAAATGATATCGATACTGTTATTATTGTTATTGATCTTATGATTATTTAATTGTTATTTTAATCTTGGTAACATTTAAGACAATGGTATAATAGAGAAGACCCTTTCCAAAAGTCAAGGAAAATGGTAAACAAGTGAGTTAGGTAGGACTAATAACTGACTCCTGTGGTGATTAAGCACTTGTAGACCCATCGATGAGTAAATCAAATGTATAAACTTATACTACAGTGGGCATGGCATGTATTCTTGCCATCTGTGCCGACTGCATTAAAATAGTTCTTAAATTTTTCTGTTCTTTCCTTTTTCTTTCTTCAGTTAGGTTATCCTCTCACATTTTCATTTCCATACTAGGTTAGCTGAATTCAGTACTTACATAATATGTTCTTTGATTTTGGGACCATTCCATTTTCGTGCAGTTCCTTTGGGAGGCGAACATCAATCAGCGTCACACCATCTTTATCAAGCTCTTTTTTCAGCTCAGCAAAGTCAATATCTGTAAAACCAGAAGTAGGAAAGAAATATGGATTTTAAACATGAACAAAACCTAAATGATGGAATGTAAGTCTGGGGGAAAAAGAAAGAAAGGAAGGAAGGAAGAAAGAAAGAAAAAAATTGTGCACTAGTCAGTTACAGGACCCCATTGGTCTTCATAAATGCTCTTCTATGCTGACATATTTTAAGCACAACTACACATGCAGTTTCTTGGATGTAATACTGAGCTGCCTATAAGTACAGTCAACCTCATACCCCTTGAACACTGTTAGTAACTGTGATATGTCTACACATTTCATGGAAAGATCTGAACCAGACAATAAGCAAAGAGTATTCTTAAGAGTAAGAATAAGAGGAAGAAGAAGCAGATGAAGAAGACAATGAAAAAGAAGCAGAAGAGGAAGACAATGAAGATGATAAACTCCTTCTTCTCCCAATGGTTCAAAGTCTAGTTTTACAATAGGTCAACATCATAATTTTTTATGGCAAATCTGGACAAATACCAACCCTGATTTTCATGGCTGGCATTCAATTCCATTTATCTATCACTAACTACTGCTCACACTGCCTTATTACAAGAAGCTTTGATAAACTCAGGAGCTAACCTAATTTGAACATAGAACTTGGACTAAATTTCCTCTTAAATAACATATTGCAATCTAACTCCTTCATGAAAAAATATCTGTATAGCATTTCCTTGTCTTTATTACATATTTACTACTTTATTACATATTACATATTCATTAAACTTACCATTTGGAAGAGAAGGTAATGACGAGAACCTGTATGAAGACTGCAAACTGATTTTATTCATACATCTCACTTGTCCTTGAATCATAAGGGGTATGCGTGCAAGTCGATTCATTTCTGAAAGAATATAATCATATCCATCAGTTTGAGTATTAATATTGGACCTACTAATAACATTTTAGGTAAAATACCCAGGTTAAGTATGTGAGAAACTGATGAACTGGTTTCAAAGCGATGTGTTTTTACATACTCTATAAGGAATACTGGATAAAGTAAGAAGCAATGGCAGACTAAATTAAGTTTCCATATTGAGTAAGGTATATTCCTTACATATTTTCATCTACAAGTTGAACTTCACTAGTCTGAGGTCATGTCAGACAGTGCCCATCAAGGAAACTTTGTTACAATATCATGTTCTAACTTACATGTTTTCACAGGGGGCACTGATCATTAATGGCAAATGCCCATCAGACCTGAATTGGTAATACTGCCACTGAAGCAAGAGATCCACCCTCAGGCATGTCTGATTGAGTGGGTGAGCCTTATATTCCATGATCCAGCAGATGCAAGACAGTGATTCTTCTTTTCTCTTTCTACTAATCTACTAAAAAATAACCATGCAAATACTTAATCCTCTACTTGTGTGGAGCTTGAAATCACAGTAAATAACATATCTCATGCACTAATTTTCTGAAGCTGCATTAAAGAAATGAAACATTAAACATACTAATCACTAGTTGATGAAAATTAAAGAACTAGAATGTATATGCATTGATAATTGCTGAAACTACTTCAAAGCAATATAAAATAGTCATCATTGTCTATTATCAACATGTTGATTAAAGGAGTTAAATGTTCAGAGTTTTGTTCTTGTAATTATCTTGGCTGTCTTCTTTCCAAATATACAAAAACTTCTATAATCTATGAAGGAAATTCTACAACAGCAAAGTTTTTTTTTCAATATCATATAACTTTCTTGTAATCAACATGCAAAGGAAATGCCATTGATAAAAGGTATCTCCAATTTTGTCATTCTGAAAAACTGAACTTACTCCCATTTTTCCTTGATGGGAATGTAAATTTTAGTGCCATATGGGTATAGGAAACTGAATTAACTCCTAATTTTCATTGGTGGTGACCCCCTCCTCTTTTCCTTTAAAATATAGTAATTCTATACCTGTTCCATGAACTAATACTGTCCAGAGAGAAAGAGAGAAGAAATAACTTACAGCACAAGTGACAAATCACACAAATGAAAATAAGTTAAAGTTCATATACAAATTTTGTTTTACTCTGGAATCTTCCAGCACTCATAAATATTGCTCATTTGGGAATCCCTACTTTTGAATCTCGTGTCAATTACAATACTGCCATTGTCAAGTAATCACAATGGCCCCTGTACTAAGGCAAAAACCAACAAGTCTGCTATTTCCATTCTGAGAGAATTTAGCTGAGACTGTTGTTGGTATTTGTTACTGAGAGTGATGCCCCCTTCAGAGAGGAAGACCCAAAACCAGGGTATCATGCGAACCTAAAAGTCCAGACCTAACCTTTCCTTCCTTCTATTTATTCCCTAGATAGGGGGGGGGGGATCCCCTGTTCCAATCTCTTTATTAGAACTTGATCTCAAAGAGACATTAAGAACTTTGGCTGTGTGAGGGTGCTGTGCGGCGATATGCAAAGGATATTTTTGTCATTTATCAGTAAATATGAAGCTGTAGCAACTATACAGGCACTGTTTTTGACTCTATTTCTTATGCTCTATAAGATGGCAGTGTCCACTTCCCTCTATCTCTGTGTGTTGCTCTCGATAACATTGACCTTCTTCATTTGAAGACTGGGAATGTTCAAAATAGGGTCAGGCACACCCACAAAGAACAAGGTATTGGCCTCAAAGAACATCTAATACACCATTATTAGTTATGAGAAAATATTCTGAAAAACCAAAGGCAATGGCCTGTTCACATTTAA
>NC_061832.1:19048902-19051402 GCF_019202785.1 Penaeus chinensis
TTCCCTGACTTATTTTTATTTTGATCCCCCTAGATAGGCCTTCATTTCCCGACTTACACTCACCCTCAGTCTCGTGCCTTCCACCCGCCAGCTCCTACTTCTCGGCGTCGGGTCTCGAGTACAACCTCGGCCGCGTGAACATGGGCGGCTGCGACTTCTCGTGGCGCACGTACACCTACGCCGACGCGGAGGGGGACGTGGAGCTCAGCACCTTCGCCCTGCAGCCGGAGGACACGGACTACAAGGTGGGGACTGGGCTGTGAACGCACGCACGCACACACACACACATATATATACATTTGAGATGTTAACTACATCCACCTGTATTATGCATATCAGTGACTTCTTTGGTCAGATTCCGGTGATCAAGCGGGCGGAGGCGCTGGCCGGGCGGCCCCTGAAGCTGTTCGCGTCGCCGTGGACGGCGCCCAAGTGGATGAAGACCAACAACGACTACGTGGGCTACGGCCAGCTGCGCCAGGACATGTATCAGCCCTGGGCAGACTACTTCGTCAGGTGAGGGAGGAAGAGATTCAACAATAGGAACACAAAAAATCCTTATCTCTTACAGCAATATATAAATGTGTGTGCGTGTGTGTACTTATATATACATATATATGTATGTATATGCATATTTATATGCATATATGTATATATATGTATGTATGTATGCGCACACACACACACACACACACACACACACACACACACACACACACACACACACACACACACACACACACACACACACACACACACATATATATACATACATACATACATACACACAAATACTATACTATATATATGTGTGTGTGTGATCATCAGCCTGTGTCACTTCACTGCAGGACTTTTTCTGTCTTGCCTTCTTTGTTTCCTGCCTTGGCCCCGAATTTCGTTACTTCGTCAAGCCATCTTGTCATTGGTCTGGCCCTTGACCTCCTTATGTTATCCATATAGTCTGTTACTTTCTCTGTTAACCTTTCCATCCCTCTCTAGGCACTCATTCGTTTCCTTTCCGGTAATTTGGTTTTAATCCATTGCTTCTGACTCATAAGTCGTAACTGTGAGGACGCATTGGTTGAAAACTTTTCTATTTAAACATTATGGCAAGGAACCTCCTAGTGTGCTACTGCCTGCCGAAGGTGCTCTAGCCTACACATGCGTCGCTTAATTTCCTCTTCATTGGATGTGTTTGTTTGTATGAGTTGCCCTATCGCTTAGCCTGTACCTGTTCGAACTGAACGCTACTTTTGAACATGACCTTAGTTTTTTTTCTGTGCAACTTTCAGACTTTCTCTATTCAGATAATTTATTAATTGCTGCAGTTCATTTGCCGACTCGTTGAAGAGAGCAATATTGCTGTAAATCTTAAATTGTTTAGGTGTTTGTCTCCTATTTTGATGGCATCTCCGTTCCATTCTATCTGTAAACAGTGTTGGCGAGATGGTGACGGCCTGCCTAACACCTTGATTGGCATTTTATCGGTTTCCGCGTGGAGCTTGATGGTCACTGTTTCATCTTTGTATATGAAAGATGGAATAATGCAATACCGCATTGATATAGGTGTATAACAATCCTCCCTGACCTGGCCTCGAACCTAGGTCACTCCGGCTATGAGACCGGAGGGCCAGTACTAAACCAACCATACCACACGACCCACTAAAAGGAGTGTGCAACTAGGAGCTAACTAGCTTCCATAGACATTACCTATCTACTCATACATGAGTAATGATAGCGAGGTTTTACACACACTCCCCGTGGGCACTCGGTGGAAATTGATTTAGAAATTCGAAACCGAAGTCAGATACTGAGGTATATATATGAAAGATGGAATAATGCAATACCGCATTGATATAGGTGTATAGGTGTAGATAGGTAATGTCTATGGAAGCTAGTTAGCTCCTAGTTGCACACTCCTTTTAGTGGGTCGTGTGGTATGGTTGGTTTAGTACTGGCCCTCCGGTCTCATAGCCGGAGTGACCTAGGTTCGAGGCCAGGTCAGGGAGGATTGTTATACACCTATATCAATGCGGTATTGCATTATTCCATCTTTCATATATATACCTCAGTATCTGACTTCGGTTTCGAATTTCTAAATCAATTTCCACCGAGTGCCCACGGGGAGTGTGTGTAAAACCTCGCTATCATTACTCATGTATGAGTAGATAGGTAATGTCTATGGAAGCTAGTTAGCTCCTAGTTGCACACTCCTTTTAGTGGGTCGTGTGGTATGGTTGGTTTAGTACTGGCCCTCCGGTCTCATAGCCGGAGTGACCTAGGTTCGAGGCCAGGTCAGGGAGGATTGTTATACACCTATATCAATGCGGTATTGCATTATTCCATCTTTCATATATATACCTCAGTATCTGACTTCGGTTTCGAATTTCTAAATCAATTTCCACCGAGTGCCCACGGGGAGTGTGTGTAAAACCTCGCTATCATTACTCATGTATGAGTAGATAGGTAATGTCTATGGAAGCTAGTTAGCTCCTAGTTG
>NC_061832.1:19058902-19071402 GCF_019202785.1 Penaeus chinensis
ATCATCAAGACTTATGCAGTGCTTCCTTGTGGAAACTAGATACCTTGTGGTCCCAGGCTAAAGTTTAGGGGGATCTCGGAGCAGCAAGAGGGCCTAGTTCCCTGGCCTGGCTCCATATCAACTATCATTGGGTGGCTTGAGGGAAGAGGGCCTTGCCAGTCCTCCTTCCCCCAGATAAAAAAACTTGCTGGCAACTTCTCTTATAAATGGTAATGCTGGGGAAGGGTTACTGACCCTCT
Source organism: Penaeus chinensis (assembly GCF_019202785.1). Taxonomy (NCBI): domain Eukaryota; kingdom Metazoa; phylum Arthropoda; class Malacostraca; order Decapoda; family Penaeidae; genus Penaeus; species Penaeus chinensis. The sequence continues at coordinate 19,059,142 of NC_061832.1, forward strand.
TACCCAGCAAGTGAGGTGGGCTGTGGGTCCTGTTTGGAGGGCGACTGCTGAGGCGCAGGATCGGAATGGGAGTTGCTCGTCCTGCCTGTGCTCTGGCAGCTGCCAACCCAGTGTGAGGCCTGTGAGGCAAAACCCACTGGAACCCCACAGCCTGCCACCCCACTTTAAATGGGGAAGCATCGGTGGGGGTGGCGTCCACCTGGAGCAACAACCCAAGGCTCCAGGCGAGCTGTCCGGATAGGAGCTAGGAACATCTGGTCCTTGTGGCAGGATGAGCGGTTACCCCTGCTATCTAGGGAACTGAAGTGGTTGGCAGTTGAGGTGGCAGCCCTCTTGGAGGTGAGAAGACCTGGCAGTGATATGATCAGAATGGGTGGGTACTTACTGCTGGTCAGGCCAGGGCAATGGTCATCCTCTCCAGCTGACTTCAACCCTCAGTAGTAGAGGTTACACCAGTTGATGAGTATATGATGGCATTGAGACTGAAGCATGCTTTTGGCTTGGTTCTCTTGCTGGGTATGCTCCTGCCGCAAACTTTATGTGAACGAAGCATTCTATGCCAAACTCACATCTGCGGCAGACAGTTGTCCTTGGCAAGACATTCGCATTGTTCTGGGCGACTTCATTGTGGTATCCAGCTGTGATCAAGCTGGCTATAAGAGTTCTGTCATTCCCTATGTTTTGGGAGCTATTCCCAGCAGTGAGAACAGCCTTCTTCTCCGGGACTTTGCTAGGTCCCAGAGTTTGAGTATTTCTGGCTCCTGGTACCAGTGCTCCAACCTGCATCGCTGGACATGGTATAGTGATATGGGTACTGTTGCCAAGGAGATCGATCACATTATTGTCAGAGGATCCTTAAGAATTGCAGGGTTTTCTGGACTGCCAAGTTCTGTGACGCTGACCATAGGCTGGTTGTGGCTACCGCACAAGTCTACTTCAATCCTCCTTGTCCCTCCAGTGGCCACTGTAGGATGTTTCACTTCGACAGATTGAGGAGGGAGGAGTGTGTCTAGAGGTTTGCCATGGCAGTCTCTGATCGGTTCACAGAACTTGAAAACCTAACGGATCCAGTTGCTCTGTGGGAGTCCTTCAAATGTGAAACATTCAGAGCAGCACAGGAGTCCATTGGCCTCAGAGAGCCATGGCCACATTATTCTCCTGTTTAGATGTCTAGCTCTTACCCCTCAAGGGGACCCTGGACCATTTCTCTCTCCAACATACTCCAGGCTTACTATGGCTAGTAATGAAGATTATGTACCCCAATTAGGAGAAATGAGGCTTGTCCCTTTTTCAACTAGCCCCACTGATTTTAATTCTCCCTATTTCCCCTCCCCAGGCTCTCCTTTGACCACGACTCTGAACACTACTACTACACTCTCCTCACCGCCTACTATCACTTCATTCCATTACAAATCATTCACCTAGGTCATTTGCTCAACCTCCAGGAAACATTCCTCCTCTCCCAACATCTACTTCATCATCTACAACCCTCTCCTCCCTTATTACTTCCCTGCAGCCTTATTATACATCTCTCAGCAGTACTACTTCACTCAACACCACTCCCACTTCTACAAGGCCAGTCCATCTGCTTCCCCTACCTTTACAAATCTTTTGAGCACTCTGTTTAGCCCAGCCAAACGGGGTCGTGTTTTGTGATCCCCTCTAAAGCCTCTTACTTTGATAATATTCTCCTCTTCCAACAATGTCTCCCACAACAAAGAGGCAAATTTTCTTTCTGCAGCTGCCCCAATCGTTCCCCGCCTTGTCATCGTTACATCCGAATCCCAAGCTAGAGCATTATCAACCCTGACAGACTTCACTAACAAACTCATTCCTACCCAGCCTCATCCCTCCCTTAATGCTTGTACCGGAACTGTCTCCATCTCCCCGACAAACTGCCCTGTCTACGACAAGGATTGGTCAGATTGTCGAAGAACCCTGCTCACCTGCCTCGTGGATTAGACTATGATGCCGTATCAGCACAATGCTACACCTCTCCCCCTAGGGACCGCCGTAAGGCCTCCACTAGTACTGCTAAGATTACTTTTCGTAGGCATGACCTCCCCTTCAAGAAGAATCCCTCCCTGTCCGACCATCAATGTCAGAATTGTTGGCGTCTAGGCCACCCTGGCAACTCTGCCTCTCCACAGCCCGATTCCCTTTGTGTGTCCAACCAGGTCATGATCGATCAAATTCTGCACAGTCACACACATATGGTGGCTCCTTTAATGTATTTCATAGGGGCTGTCCTACCTACAATTTTGAGCCTGAGGTAGCAGTCCTCAAATTCAAACTTGGCTTCACTTTACGAGAGGCCAGACAGGAAGCACGTCGACAAAGTTTTTCTCTTGCTCTCTACTCCAGTGCTGCCCTTCACTCCGCCCCTCCCTCTTCTCCCAAGATGTTTCTACACCCCCCCCCCCCCCCCCGCCTCCTGTATCTATTTCTCCTCGATCTTACGTTTCCACTTCTACCCCTCCTCTCCCAATCGTATTCTTTTGTAATTATAAATCCAGGCGCATCAATCTCTAACACTGCCCCTCTCCCTTCTCTTCCCGTAGCAGACAATCTAAACGTTACACCCATCTTCTGCCACACCATCTCCTCCACCTACCTCTTCCAGCTGACTTCAACCCTCAGTAATAGAGGTTACACCAGTTGATGGGTATATGATGGCATTGAGACAAGCATGCTTTTGGCTTGGTTCTCTTGCTGGGTATGCTCCTGCCGCAAAGAAAACCTTTGTTTCTCAGGCCTCCCCAACGAAATCCACTTCAGAAACTCTCTACGACAGTCAACATTATCTAATCATAGCCAATGATAACATGCCTACACCTCATTCATCTTCCAATCTCTCTGTCCCCTTTCCTCTACACTCAAAGTCACTGCCGATGTTCCCCCAACACCCCTTCCTCCCATTCCCTCCGAACACATCCCATTCTCCCTTGCTTCATCTGCATCACTCCCCTCCCTTCCCCATTATCCCTCCCGCTTTCCCCTGGATGCACATGGGACTCTCTCCCTCCTGACATTTCTCCTGAAACTGCGATCTTATCGCCCTTAAACCCACTTTCTCCTTTTGCTAATCCCTGCCTTACTCCACGGACATCCTTTTAGAATCATAACACTTCTTCCTATGACAACTAATCACCCCTGCTAATCCCTACCTTAGCCCATTTGTTCACCTTCTTTACACTCACTTCTCTTCCAATGCCATACGATCCTGAACTGCTCTATGACCTTTGACGTGTAGCACATTCAAACTCTTTACCTTTTTCACTAATACACTTTTCTATAGTACTCTATGAACTCTGATGTCTAGCAAATTCATTTTGCTTTGTAACCATTACCATGTACTATTCATTGAATAGTCGTAAACGAATGGGGGGTAATACCGTGATTTTTTAGAATGGGATTCGATGGGTTGATCCAAAGGCGTTGCACTTCTGTGAGGGAGTTGTGATGAGCGTGACTTTGATAAAAGAAAATCGATGAGTGATGGAAAATGAATCGAATCATGCCGAAAAAAAACATGTCCATCTCTTATTCCACTGACGTGAAATGATGAACAGTGATTCTTACCAGCGGAACAAATTCGAGAAAACGCGCGCTCGCTGACTCAGTGTTCTCAGCAGTATCTATAAGTATATCTATAATGAATGATTTATCAACCGCAGTAATAATAATGTTTAAACAGTAATCACAAAACAAAACTATAACAATAACATGAACAAGACTATGCAGTACATAATATTACCTGAAAGATATACATTTTGATTTACAAAATAACTTAAATAATTGCGTTATTTATATTTTGGTCTTACCTTAGATAAATGTCCAGGAATTAAAACTGCGTTCAAGAATGCTATACATTTTATTTTCCTCTACAAGTTGCGATAGTCCAGATGAGGATATGAATGAGAATGAATAAGAATGCAAGATATTATTCAATTATTTAATTAATAAGTTTCATTTTCCATTCCGCATACATTTATCACAGTGATCTTTATCCATTAATATTACACTCGTCATGTAAACACGAATACCACAATACTACAAACCAAGATATTACTAAATTCTTTTCATTCTCATTAATTGTTTCGTTTTACATTTATCACAATGAACCATAATCGATCATTAAGAATAACCAAGTCTTATCACAATGATCCCTATGCAAACAAGGCCGTATGGAGAGACCTATGTGCAACTTCCAGCCTCAGTGATCCACGACCTTCAACATCCAGAATTACTTCGATGTCGTTTGCCGATCTGTGAGAGAGAATGATCTTTTTGATAGAATACACTACGATGCTTGGAGAAAATATTAGCGAACAAAACAATTATTAAAATATATATTTTTATAAATACAAAACGTTACCAGTACAACTATAACAACAAGATATAACTGGAAAAAACATAGGAGTAAATACTATTCTAAAAATCAAATTAAAAACTAATTTTGATAAAGTTAGAAATGAATTAGTGATCGTGAAATATTACGGAGATACGATACGATAAAATAAACTAATAAACATTAATAGATTAGGCTCATTCCATTTGCCCAGCTACTGTCACTGCTAAGATTAGTACAAACATTGTACTGTTTCTAAAAATTGAATGATGATACGTATATCATATCATATAATACTTTTAAATTACACAAATGAAGAATAGACAAATATATATGAACATTTCATCTGAAATACAGTATGAGTGATACAGTAATACATATGAGTAATGCGGTAATACAGTAATAGATTAACAACTACACACATCAGCACATCTCAACCACGCAGTAATTCATTGAGATAAACACAACACTACGTACACCGCAACACATTTCAACGATACAGTAATAAATCAGAACAATCAATACAGCTTTAAAAGTAAGAGAACTAAGTAGATCACCTGTTGAGGATAACGACAGCTGTGGAGCCATCGGGGTTCCTGAAGGCGGTGGCGTCCAGCTTCTTCGGGTCTTCGGAGGTGAGGCCCAGCTTCGTCGCCCCCTCCTTCACGAACTTGGAGAAGTGGCCCATCGCGTAGAACATCGGGTTCTTGTAGAACTCGTCTGTTTCCTTTACGAGAGACAGGGCAACTAAAGAGGGTGTACTTCTTCAGCACACATACAATATATAGAGATTAATAGACAGATAGATGCGTATCAAGATGCTATGTAAGACCCCCACCCCCCTTTTTACCTTATTCACAATGATGGGAGCGTCGACGAAATTTTCGGCCCAGTTGGGCCCCCCCTGCATGTCCAGCGCCAGATTCCAGTCCACCCAGCCCGTGACCCAGTGGTTCATGTCCTGAAAAAAAGTATATATATATGTATATATATATATGTGTGTATATATATATATATATATATATATGTATATATATATATATATATATATATATTACTGAAGTCTAAATCTCCTACACAGTGGTTCATGCACCAGAAAAGAGCCTTTAATGTTCTTTTATACAATGGCACATATTCCGGGAAAAATAGGTTCTGAGTCTTCTTTGACCCAGAGGTTCATTAAAAAAAGCTAAATGATTAAAAACAAATAATCTAACCAAGTGATGCATGTCCTAATCCGTTATATATATTTTTTTGTCCAGTAATACATGTCTGACAACAATAAGGAAAAATAAATTAGGAAGAGAGAGAGAGAAGAGAGAGAGAGAGAGAGAGAGAGAGAGAGAGAGAGAGAGAGAGAGAGAGAGAGAGAGAGAGAGAGAGAGAGAGAGAGAGAGAGAGAGAGAGAGAGAGAGACTTTTAATGGTGAAACTTTGAATTCCTTTTAACCCTGTGGTTCACATCCCGAAAAATATGAAGTTTTAAATCTCATTTAATCCAGTGGTTCAAGTTCTGAAACAAAATTCAATTTATTTGAAGTTTTCGTGTCCTTGAGTCAGGTATTCGTGTCCTACACTTCGAAGCGGGAAGTGAGATATAATAGCTATACCTACAACAAGTTGATAACTATATTCATTGATAAAAAAAAATCTAAAACAAAAGAAAAAAAGGCTTAAGTTTCGAATCTCGTTCGACCCAGGGTTCCTAGGTGGAGCATGTCCTGCCTGAATATATTTTTCAAGGTTACAAAAATTCAGTTTTACGTGCGTATATATACAGTATTTTCGAGGTTAGAGAGAAAGTGGAGGCTGATAACTATGATTAACGTGAGAAAAATCTTAAAAGATAAGATATATATATATACTTATCTATTTATTTATATATATATTTAAGAAAATTAGAAAAATACCTAATTATTTTGATTATTGAAAAAGTTATCAGAAAGTTGGAATGGCAGGTTATCATTGCTGAAATACTTATTACAAAGGTTTATAACAATGATAATGCCTTTCAAAAACTCAAATGCTTAAAAAAATGTAATCTTATAATTAATGATGCCTTCGTCAGTATAAAAAGGGTATTCAAGCGTAACTCACCACAATGATGTCGTGGGCATAACTCTCGAGGCGCTCCCACTTGCCCAGGGCGACGTCGACTTCGAGAGGGGTGGCTCCTGGGGGGGGGGGGGGGGTTATTGGCAGCATTGTGTGAAATGTAGGCAGGAGGTTTTGGTTAATACCTATATGTATCAATGTGTAGTTACAAAAATGGAGACACACACGAACGCGCGGGCGATATTTATATATTTATCTATCTATCTATATATCTATGAATATATATATATATATATATATATATATATATATATATATACACATCCATAACATACTATAAAGCGGTCGCGCACTGACCCTCGCAGGCTTCGGTGCCGAGCATAAAGTAATCCGGGAAGAGGTCGTGGGTCTGCGTGAGGCGCTCTGGCACCGTGTACAGGTCCCCGTACCAGTGCACACCAATGCCCGACACGTACTGGGCAGCCTCGGGGTCGTTCAGAACCTTTAAGGTGGCCGGTTATTATTACCCTTATTATTAGTTCGTACGCGGTTGCAAGATGAGAATAACACTGATTGTTGGATATTGTTATTACATTATAATATTTTGATTTTCGAGATGAATGTTTTTTTTTAATAATTTCGATTTTATAACTTAAAACATTGTCTCAACTTCAAACTTACCATTACACTCAAAACTACAAATGAAAATACCGTACATCTTCAGCCCAGCCTGGGAGTTCGTATCTCTGGTCGTCGAGTATCATGAGCTTGACGTCTCCGTAGCCATGTTGCAACAGCGTAGGACCGAGGTTCTCCGCCACCCACTTGCGCTGCTCCTCCGCCGTCCAGCCCATGCAGTTGAAGAAGAATCCGGGGACATAACCATCAATTGGCTCGTTTTGCGCTGTTAGGCCCCAGTAGGTGATTCCCTGAGATGCATATTCGTCCAAGAATCTGAGGGTATGAAGGTTCGAATACGATTAAGCCTCGCAGTAACAATTAAAGGTCTTTGTAACTGAATTATGTAGCATTCATGAGTATATTCTGCTTTCCAGTATTCAGTAAGGTAATAGCACAGAGCAAAATGAGATGATCCTGAACTGTTGTGTCATAGTGAAAATTAATTCACTGCAAAAACATTCTGATTCAAACAGCTATTCATAAATTAAAGACACGTGTGTGGCAATTTTACTTTTCTGTCTTGAAGAAAAATACCTTTGTCCTGAAATTCTAAGTATATGCTTAGTTTTCGCTTGCATATATAGACTACACTGTTTGTTGGAAGAATTTGCAGTCAGAATGAAAGGGAAACGAATTTTTATATGCTTATTTGAATTAAAATTCTTAGAACATCAGATTTTTGAGAGAGAGAAAAAAAGTGAGTATTTAGGGTAAATATATTTTTTTTTCAAATCACCATTGTGGGTGATGCCACGTAGTTGAAGATAACTATTTGAGATAAGGATTTCTTTTAGCTGTTTTCTCTTATGTTAACGCCCAGCCGTCCTCACCTGACGAAGTAGTCTGCCCAGGGCTGGTACATGTCCTGGCGCAGCTGGCCGTAGCCCACGTAGTCGTTGTTGGTCTTCATCCACTTGGGCGCCGTCCACGGCGACGCGAACAGCTTCAGGGGCCGCCCGGCCAGCGCCTCCGCCCGCTTGATCATCGGAATCTGACCAAAGAAGTCACTGATATATATAAAACAGGTGACAGTGAAGTTAACATCTCAAATGTATATATGTGTGTGTGTGTGCGTGCGTTCACAGCCCAGTCCCCACCTTGTAGTCCGTGTCCTCCGGCTGCAGGGCGAAGGTGCTGAGCTCCACGTCCCCCTCCGCGTCGGCGTAGGTGTACGTGCGCCACGAGAAGTCGCAGCCGCCCATGTTCACGCGGCCGAGGTTGTACTCGAGACCCGACGACGAGAAGTAGGAGCTGGCGGGTGGAAGGCACGAGACTGAGGGTGAGGGTAAGTCGGGAAATGCAGAAATAAGTAGAGGAAAGGTAGGTCTATCAAAGGCAGCGAAGTGGGAGACTGGAGACGATTATGAGTTAGGAAAAGGCAGGTCTGTCAGGGAGACGAAGTGAAAATAGGCTTTGAAGAAAGAGTTGCCGATGGTGGACTTTGGATATTAAGGGCTATCAGCGAGACCAAATGTGCATTGGAGTTGTGTAAAGGTAGGTAGACTTAACGTGAATATAATTAGTAAAGTTTATGGTTTCGATTTTCATAGCTTAACTTGCTGTGAGAGGAAATGGACACAGGTTTCCGTACACGTTGACATAAAAAAGATAAAAGATAGAGATACTGAACATGAATATATGTGCCGAGAAGGTAATATTGTAACCACAAAACGATTAATCATCTAGCTTTAACGAAAGCACTAATTGTTACATAGTCTCTTTTGTGACTAAAATAAAAAATAAATAAGTTATTAGTGGACTCATTAATAGATTTCCCAGCTGAAAGTGGCATAAACGCAGTTACTTGTGTGCGAAATTAATGATAATATCGTTAAACGGGTGTATCAAAAATTATACTAATATAGGAAAATACCCTATAGAAAGAAAATATTGGTAAAGACAGCATCAAAAATCACTGGGATAGCATGCACTAGTGCTTTATCAGCGCCTGAGATGTCGGTCTCAACCCTCCGATGCTGCGCATATCTTGCTTTCGCGGGAAAGAGAGAAAGGAGAGAACTTGCACGTGTCCTATCAGCACCTGAGGAGTCGGTCCTGCGCGTCCGGCGACAGGTCGAGGATGTTCCTGGCGGCGGCGTCCGTGAAGGCTCCTCCCCAGCCGATCACCGTCTGGTAGGTCGTCGACTCCAGCGCGAAGCGGGCGACGTCGGCTCCCGTGTCTGGAAAGGCAGGAGTGACTCGCTTCCTCACGGTAAAGTTAATCCACGTATATCATTTCTAGGCACCTTATGAGGAGCGCTCATGAAAGATTTCCACTGACCCACTTCCACTTATTTAATGAAGACACCGTCCATCAAGTGGAGACTGCCATTTTGGGAAATCGCCATATTTCTTTTCATCAGTTAGTCCATCATGTCAAGATTAGCGTCAGGTCTGTGAACAAAATCATCCATGTCTGCAGATGCAAAAGTTGTCTGCTCAGTGGATTCCCAGGCTACTCACGCTTTTCCAGAAGTAGGTACGTGCCCATTGTTCCAAGGCTCTTTTAGCCATGTGCCAAGAAAACCAGGACGACTTTTTTGGCAGACTAATTATGCAAGATGAATTTTGGTTCCATTACTATAATCCAGAAACTAAGGCCCACTCAAACCAATGGAAGCACTTTAACTCACCACCCCCTTAAAGATCACGGCAAGTAAGGTCATGCTCACAGTATTTAGGGCCCAGCATGGAGTAGTGATAATGGATTTCCTGGCAAAAGGTGTTTACTATGCTTCAGTGCTACAGAAATTGCGGGAGACTATCAAAACCAAGAAGCGTGGAGATCACAACTCTCACATTGCCCAGATGGAAGTGTGGTCCTGTGGCTACGACATCTTTCCTCATCCTCCTTGGCCTTTTACCATCTGACTTTCACCTCTTTCTGTCTATGAAGGACAGACTTTTCCAAGATGATGAAACACTGATTTCTGAAGTCACTTTATGATTCAAAATGCAACCTTCTACAAGCAAAGAGTCCACAGCTGCATACGACAATGGGAGATGTGTCTCTCTCTTGGTGGAACCTATGTAGAGAAATACTAATAACTTTCCGACGTTTCGTTCTTGTGTATCTATGAGAAGTGGGTCAGGGGAAATCTTTATCGAGCGCCTCTCGTATGTGAGATTAATTCGTGGTGTATAAACGTGCATATGCAAATACTTGAATGATACAGATATGACTCACCATTTGGAATGTCTGAGAAGGAGAGCTGCGTCCGAAGGAACCTGGCGCCCTCGATGTCCGACGTGAACACGAGCGCCTCCCCGACGGCGGGCAGGGATGGGGGCGGGAGTGTGTCGCAGTAGGTGGCGTTGCACACGCACGCCACGGAACTGAAGCCGAAGTCGCGCGGAACGCAGGGCAGCGGCTCTTCGGCGGCGGCGAACCCTGTGAGGCGAGAGCAGTCACAGGGCTTGACTTTTTCTTACACTTTCAATTCGCGTCATCACCATAGAAATTATATATTCAACGTAAAATTATGAGGCCACCGTAATGCACTTGTAACGAGCGCTGTTGTGGAAATGAGGGTTTCCTCTCGGAAGATCTCCACTCTGAGGAATGGACTCTTAAATTCTTTCGAGAGAGCGACCTTCCTTAGGCAGATGGAAAATTCCTTTTCGCCCGCACGACGGACTTCAAGATATAAAACCGAACAATCAAATCATTCCATTTCTTAGAAATTATATTCGTTTCCATAGAGAAAAATCCAAAGCACGGTTACAGTTTCATGAATATTCATAGGAGATACATTAGCAAAGCTTACATTCCGCCCGTGGTCATATAATACATCTGAAACATAATCTTAAAGAAAAGCATTAGAAATAAGCATACAAAGGATAATTATGCCATAGTCAGTGCAGTTATAATCATCACTATGTACTAATTCCGTAAGCAGGAAACCCCAAATAACAAATTAGTTGCTGAAATATAAACACAAAGGCTCCAGAACGGATGGGATGTAGAAAATTAGTAATGAAGACAGGAAATATTAATAAACTATAACTTAAATGCTCCCGCATTTTAGCCAACTGTTAGACAGAATGAACCTCTCTGAAAAGGGCGAAAGTTAGAGGGATATGAACTGGCCTATTAAGGGAAATAACCTGACTGTACTGACGACATTTATGAGCAAAGACTTTTGACCGAACTAACTTATATAAAAATAATGCATAGCTTAAGAGCTAAATGTTTTCGTACATATATGTATATATATACATATATATGTATGTATATAAACACATACATACATATATACATACATACATACATAAACACACACACACACACACACACATATATATATATGTATATAACTTTTATACACACACATATATATAACCATATATATATATATATATATGGTTATATATATATGTGTGTGTGTGTGTGTGTGTGTGTGAGTCTCTGTGTGTTTATGTGTGTATTCTGTATATTTTCTGATTGTTATATTAAATTTTACTTTTAATGTTAGCTATTTCTCTACTTTTTGCATGTTCCACTTTTTAAGTCTAGATCATGCCCATGGGCCACAAACTAAAAACCACTCGGCTGCCTTAAATTCCCGGAAAACACTTCAGACCCGGATTTAAAATACGCATAGCCGTTGAGCCGATGGTCTTCCTCGACGAAATACTTTAAAATAAACCAGATGAAAAAGCCAAGATAAAATTGGACCAAACTACCTTGCACATTCTATTATAGAAAAAATGCCGCTTCTTACCGGCTTTTAGACCTATGCTCCCTCGAAACAATAGTATTATAGGCCCCCATCCAACCTACTAAAAATATTATCACAAATAAAGCAAAAAGAACAAGAGATAAAGAAAAGAAGATACACAAGCAAATAACCAGACAGATATTTGCAGATATAAAAAAAGAGAAATTATTAACCATGCTTACCCCGAACTAGACCGAGGAGGAACACAATCCAACCCAGGCTCCTCATGGTCGACGGGAGGAAAGTGCCAAAGAAAACCGGGAAGTGAAGTGAATCCAATGACTGAGAGAAGGACCGATAAACACGGGAATTTTAACATATGATATTAATTTTATCTCATATCAGGTTAGGGGGGGGGGGGGAGAAAAAACAGCTGTTGTTTTAAGGCAAGGGAGGTGGTTTGATAAGTAACAGATGGAGAACTGTATAGATTTTGAAGATGTTTATTGATCTT
>NC_061832.1:19083902-19093902 GCF_019202785.1 Penaeus chinensis
TGTATTTGCTTGTCTGTCTGTGTGTCTCTTTCTGTCTGTCTGTCTGTCTCTCTCTATATATATGTATGTATACACACTGACACACACACATATACATATATGAAATGTGAAATGAGTTGAAGAACACCATTTGTATATACACAAAGATACAAACAAACATTCATATCCATACATACATACATACATACATACATACATACATACATACATACATACATACATACATACATACATACATACATACATACATACATACATACACACATACTCAGGCACACTACACACACACACACACACACACACACACACACACACACACACACACACACACACACACACACACACACACATATATATATATATATATAATCTCCATTTCCTGTTCCTTCTCTCCCTCTTTCCATTTACATCCCATTTTTCCATTTCTTATTCCTTCCCACGTTTTCTTCCTTACATTAACCCCCCCCCCCCCCTCCATCTCTCTCTATCTCTCTCTCTGAGGCATTTGTGTATCTTTCCCTGACATGTTCATTCATTTGTTTGTTCAATCGCCTTCCACAGGTTTTCTGTTGAACATGCCCATCTCCCTGGCCTTGCCCACCCTGGCTTCTGTGAACGGTCGCTCCCTGCAGTTCCTGATGCCAGCAGAAGGAGAGGAGATTCCCGATGACCTGCTTTGGGAGCCTGCTTACGAGGAGCAGTTGGGTCGGCTTTCAGCCTACTTTGCTCATCTCGAGGTAAGAGGATTTGGGTTGCGGGCGCACACGCACACACACACGCACACACGCACACACGCACGCACCGACATCCACACCCACGCGCGCGCGCGCGCGTGTTCGTGTTCAGATGCCATGTCAAGGCCTGTTTGTTCACGCCACAGCTCTCACAGCACCAATTAACACCTGTGGCCGCCAGTGGGCCCGCCTCCCCCAGCCAGCAAGGGGTCAGCCAGGGGGCTACCCTGGAGCCCTTTCTGGAAGTTTTCCCGATTATCACATGTTAATTATCTTCCCTGAGATGGACGATGTAAATGCATTCAAACGAAAATGAGCTATTCATTTTATCCCTGTTTCGCCGTTTCACTGAGAGTCGTCAAACTTTTTAACCTGAGAGCTTGAACAGGATGTTTGACCAAAATTACTTCGTCAACAAAAGCGCCGGCTAATGCAAGATCCAGCAGAACACTTACTAACATTTTCCGAAGTTGACATCATAATGAAATCAAATTCTGTCGACATTGTAGTAAGTAAAACATCGTTCCAAAACAATAAGCAAACACAGAAGGGTACCACTCACATGACAAAATTCGCGAGGGCAAAGAAGGTGACGAGGTTGCCCTTTATATCAGACACAGGCCCATGCAAGAACATAAAATTCATCAATCCACCCACTGGCGGCCTTGAAACATTATTGGCTCGCAGCTCAGCCCAGGCGGTTGTCTCTCGAAATCTGTGAGCAGGTAATCTCCGGAATATATTTTCAAACTAGGGCACCTACCCAACACATCCTCAGAGGCGCATAATATAATATTTTTTCTCCAAGTAAAGTACGAAAGTCCCTCTTCACCACACTGGACGACCTTATCACTTCCCCGAATTGCGAATTGATATATGTATTATATTTTAAGTAGGTTGTAACCTAGAAAATGAAATAGACAAAATCGTAACAACGAACATTTTTATGGAAGTCCAGGATTCTTCCCGCGTCTAGGCGATAATGGTCATCTGTCGCTATACTGGGCACCAAGGAGATTCCAGGAACCACGCCATTAAAGAGAATTAAAATGCATACAAAGACTATCGGATTCTAAGATTCAGGAGTTTGGATAATGCACAACACATGGAGGGTGTGGTTCTTTGCGACCCCAATCCGAATGCTAAATGTCAACTTTTATATAAAATCAGTCCGGAATAAAGTTAATCGATTCTCCTTGAAAAGAATATCGAACCCCTTTCCGCACGCACGCACGCACGCACGCATGCACACACACACACACACACACACACACACACACACACACACACACACACACACACACACACACACACACACACACACACACACACACACACACACACACACACACACACACACGATGCGATAATATACTTAGCAAAAAGGTTAGCCAAAAAACAAGATCGGCTAAGACGAATAATCATTAATATTTCATTGCCAAAATTAATGAAGTAAACTGCAAATCATGGTACAGTCACGTTATGCATATAATTGGTGACAAAATAAGTGACAGTTACCGCTCAAATCAACGAAATTGCCGACTCGCCCGAGATCGCTGTATCATCAGTAACCATTTTGCTGAAATTAATGAGCTACTCCCACCATTGCATAAAACAGTTGCTTCCAAACAATTTTAAGTCTACCGATATCTAAAGAGGGCAGCAAACGACAACCAACCGACATTATTTCGGGAGTTTGCTCCAAAACTCACCTACGCTCTTTTTCTCGTATTCTCAGGATATCCTCCAGCACACGCTTTGAAATAATCAAATTAAAAGAACCACAGAAAAAAAAAAAAAAAATCTTTGTGCATTATAAAGGATCAAACTAAACCACGTGTCCTGATGTGCTAAATCAGCTGAAAATCCTCCTCCTAGAAGAGAGAGTTTTTAGCAAAAGAGGTCACCAGTAACATTAAACCATCCGCTAGACATCGTGATCACATCTGGACTTCCTTCAGTCTAGGAAACACCTCCGGGATGTTGATTCAGAAGCGAACCAACATATATACCACCAGATATTATATGGCAAATGTACCTCCTAAATTAGACATATAAAAGTCAATAGTTTAAAGTAATAGTTATACAATGTTAATGGTATTAATGATAATAATAATAATAGTTATAATGATAATAATAGTGATAATAATAATAATAGTGATAACAATAATAATAATAATAATGATAATAATAATAACCGTAATGATAACACTAGTATTATTGATATTATTATTATTTTTGTCATTAATAATGGTAATAACAATATTATGATTATTCATATTATTATTATTATTTTTTTATTAATAATGGTATTGATATTATTATTATTATTATTATTATTATTATAATAACTATTACGAACATGCGCGCACACGCACACGCACAACACATATATTTGTCAATTATTATCCTCTTGCATTGTGAAGATATTCTCATTCATACTTTTTCTACACATACGCGTGTATTTGTATGCATGTATGTATGTATGCATGTATGTAAGTATGTATGCATGTATGTATGCATGTATATATGTATGTATGTATGTATGTATGTATGTATGTATGTATGTATGTATGTATGTATGTATGTATGTATGTATGTATGTATGTATGGATATGGATGTTTGTTTGTATCTTTGTGTATATACAAATGGTGTTCTTCAACTCATTTCACATTTTCTTTGCAGCTTCCTACTCTGTCATGTCAAGAACGACTTGTCTGTGAACTGGCCGCTGATCCAGACAGCTTTTCGCCGATCGGGGAGATCTTCATGAAGGAACTGAGGTAAGGTGTTTTGGTCGTTGCCTTCATAATCTTGATTATTATGATAATGGTATCATGGTTATAACAGGGATTGTCATAATAGTGTTAAGATGATAATGATAATGCTTTTGACAATGGTATAGATTATTATAATGATAATAATTATATTTAGTATTATTATTATCACCATCATCATTATCATCATCATCGTTAGGATTAGTGTGTGTGTGTGTGTGTGTGTGTGTGTGTGTGTGTGTGTGTGTGTGTGTGTGTGTGTGTGTGTGTGTGTGTGTGTGTGTGTGTGTGTGTGTGTGTGTGTGTACATACATGTATGTGCAAGTGTGCATGTTTTTTGTATATCATTATCATTACAATTCCATGTAAAATGTCCGCGTTATTATTATTCACACACACACTTCTCCGCTTCCTTTATGCAGGCTGACCCACGGCCCCGTAAAAACCACATCAGACTCCCTCATGTGGCGCTACATCTCGGCCGCAAGAGAAGGGTTTGGGTCCGTCAGTGGGCAGTGTGCAGAGGCCTTCCCTGTCTGTCCGTACGCCCCGAACAGGATTCTTAACATGGCTGTTTTGAAAGTGTGGAAGTATATTTCCGAAAGATTGAATCTTCAGTTGGTATGAGTTGGTCTTTTCTGAAATGGGGTTTTGGGATTTATGAAGTAATTTTGGATGTCTTTTGAATTTACTTTTTCATTCGATTTATTGAATATTTTAAGCATTATTTTTGATGTATAGAGTAACATTGGAAGTTTTTTTTTTTACATTTGCAAATTTTCAATATGTTTCCTAATTGTTGCAATTTATATATATATATATATATATATATATATATATATATATATTTGTTTGTTTTTGCACCCAGTGGGATTCTAGACAAACCTGTTAAGTACTTTTCTAATATATTGAATCGTCAGTAGGTTTGTGATGACTTTCCAATATATTTTTCATACTTTTGGATATTTTTAGAACTAGATAAAAAAAAAATCACAAATATATATTTTGTAATGATTTAATAGTTGTCCTTAATATATTATTATTTATCATTGTTTTTATTATTATTATTGTTATTGTTATTATTATTATTATTGATATTATTATTCTTATTATTTTTATCAATATTGTTATTATTATTATTATTGTTATTGTTATTGTTATTATTACTTATTGTTATTGTTATTATTATTATTATTACCATTATCATTATTATTATTATTATTATTATTATTATTATTATTATTATTATTATTATTATCATTATTATCATCATCATCATTATCATCATCATAGTCATTTGCATTCAATGTTAACATTTGTTTGTTGAAGGTCTGGCATTATATTTTCAGATAAATTGTAGCTTTAGTTGATTTGGGCATTATATATATATATATACATATATATAAATATATATATATATATTTATATATATATGTATATATATATATATATATATATATATATGTATATGTATATGTATATGTATATGTGTGTCTGTGTATGTATATATATGTATGCATATATTATATATATGTATAAATATATAGGATATACATATATATATATATATATATATATATATATATATATATATATTTAGATACACACTAACATACATATAAACATATCTATATCTATATCAATAACAATATATATATATATACATATATATAATTATATAAATAAATATATATATATATATTTACATATATATAATTATATAGATAAATATATATGTATATGAATATCTACATATAATATATATGTATATATATATTTATATATCATATATAAACATATGTAAATATATATATATACATATATATATATATATATAAATATATATAAATATATATATGAATATATATATATATATATATATATATATATATATATATATATATATATATATATATTTATGTATAAGTATTTTTGTTGTTGCTTAATATTTAATATGTTTTAATTATTTTATTTCATCTTAATTTTGAAAGAGTGGGTTTGTAGTGTGTAATCATTAAAGTTTCTTAGTAAAATATCTTCATTAAAAATATATATTATTCATGTAATTATTCATACAACTCTATTGCCCATGAGTTAATGGAATAGAGCAAATCTGGATAGGCAACTCTTACACCTTGCATAATGATTGTTATATCATTTGATTGTGTATACAATGTAAAATAAGTTTTCCAGTGGCCAGTATTTTTTTAATAACATTTATCTCTATTTTAACTCACACACACACACACACACACACACACACACACACACACACACACACACACACACACACACACACACACACACACACACACACACACACACACTAAATACTAAACTACTTCTACTTCATTATCAAATGTGATAGAAAGTGTTATTAAATTTTATTGCTTTATTTTATCATCTGAATACATATAGATGTTTCTGATTAACAACACCAAGGAAACACTAACGAAAGACTAGAATATTTATGTATATATATACTAAGTTATAAATGACTAGATATTATCTTGTTTTTTTCACTAATGCACACAAGTCAAACACAACAAAATCCTTATTCTGGGCATTCACTTTTTAAATTAGGCTTCGAATAAATACATCTTCCTTTGAAAGAAGGAAATGCTGCTCAGTGTATGTGGTATCATATTATAACCAGTTTCTGGAGACTGGCTTTTGAACACTTTTTGAAGGTGTTCGATGGCAAGCTGGTTTTGTAAATAAAATATGATATATTGTACAATTCCATTTCTGTATAACATATGCACAATAAATACAAAACAGTCCAGTGTTTTTTATCTTTCATTCTTACATGTCTTTGACTTTTTGTCCTAAAATGTCACAAGAAAGTTAATAATGAAAAAGAAAAAAAAAAATATAAAGCACTCATACTTTCACTCAAAATTCTTATAATAAAAAATTACATCTCTCTTCTAATTAGATGTTTGTCAAGGTATATAATTCCATCTACATTTGTTGAAAAAGAAATATCCAAATAAAGACTTAATATGATTAACTGCCAACAATGTTTTCATTTATCAGATATAAATGCTGCTAATGGAAACACCACACAACTTAACTGTTATAATCATCACAAATTAACAACACACAGCTTTAAATCTGAGAGGTTCTTCTGCAATGAAGCTAAAAATCACTGATTTAAATTATTGTGTAACAATTGCAAAGTTTTTTTCAATGTTTCCAGAGATATTTCAGCATATAGGATACATTTGGCCACATAATAGAAAGGAATCCTCACTTACTTGTTTAACACATACCCTCTGAAACTAATTCACAGTAAATCTGCTATAACATTACAGATAAGTAGTGCTTCACCAAGAAGGGTCTAGTTTTTACAATTTTCTTCTGATAAAGTGCTCACTGAAAGTGCATGTACTATAAAAGTGTCACTCTGACCCTGTGTATGTATGCTCTAACAAATATATCATTAGTCAAAAAAAGAATAAAAAATGCTTGCTCTTTGATTTGTCACTTCCAACAAAAGGGGAAAAACCATAAATTACAGTTTTAGCTTACATGGGAGACATAAGTAGTTGTACAAACCACATATATGTACTGTACATAAAGACGGAATAGAAAAATCATATCACAACTTCAGTGTTATCATTCTGTTAAAAGTTTATAAAGGGTATTCTGCTTTGTAGGTAAATGCCTATATATTTTCATATACTGTGGAGTGCATTTTACACTAATCTTGGACTGGCTCACACTACAATGATCTAACTCAGCTCAGAGAGTGATTTACTTAGTTTGCATATTTAATTACTTGTATTATCACATACCATACCTGTACGTACTATGCATAAATGCTAAGGAGCTGTTAACTTAAAAAGAGTGTATTGTTATTACTTAAAATACTCATTCTTGAAATACAGCTACGGCAAACAGCTCATTATTTTCAGATTACTTAACAAATGACTACAGGTGCAAGAATAAGTGTGTGCCCAAACAGTTCATGAGAAAGTATTAGTCTCATTAATATTAAAACATAGTCATCCTTTCTCATTTCTTTATAAAATTTAATTTATGGTCATTTTTTATTTTGGGTAATAACATGATAATGTGCTATACCCTCCCTGTGCTACTGTGTGAGCCACGTATAAATATATGTGTGAAAATGTATGTAGTAGAGGAAGAATGATAGATAAATAAAGTGTTAGAGAAAGAGAAATAGAAAGAGAGAGAGAGAGAGAGAGAGAGAGAGAGAGAGAGAGAGAGAGAGAGAGAGAGAGAGAGAGAGAGAGAGAGAGAGAGAGAGAGAGAGAGAGAGAGAGAGAGAGAGAGAGAGAAAGAGAGAGAAAGAGAGAGAAAGAGAGAGAGAGAGAGAGAGAGAGAGAGAGAGAGAGAGAGAGAGAGAGAGAGAGAGAGAGAGAGAGAGAGAGAGAGAGAGATATATATATATATATATATATATATATATATATATATATAGAGAGAGAGAGAGAGAGAGAGAGAGAGAGAGAGAGAGAGAGAGAGAGAGAGAGAGAGAGAGAGAGAGAGAGAGGAGAGAGGGAGAGAGGGAGAGAGGGAGAGAGGGAGAGAGGGAGAGAGGGAGAGAGGGAGAGAGGGAGAGAGAAAGGGAGAAGGAGAGGGAGAGAGGAAGGGAGAGAGAAAGGGAGAAGGAGAGGGAGTGAGTGAGTGAGTGTGTGTGTGTGTGTGTGTGTGTGTGTGTGTGTGTGTGTGTGTGTGTGTGTGTGTGTGTGTGTGTGTGTGTGTGTGTGTGTGTGTGTGTGTGTGTGTGTTTTATAAAATATTTAGATACACACTATCTAGACATGAAGTAAAAATAACAGTGTGGCTACTGGGTATTCATGTTTAGCTTTAAACATTCTTTTTTTAAATCTTTAACATTACCTCTACAAAAAGTTATGAAATCTACTCGCTGTCAGCATTATCTGAGCTGGTATTTTCTTTCAAGGTTGAACTGTCAATGTCAGTTTGGCCTTCCTCTGCTACAAGAGATTCACTTGGCGTACAAGGAGCAGCTTGTGGATCTGTGGCTTTGGTAGAGGAATCGTCAACAGGGCAATTGGTAGAGTCTTTCCCTTGGTCTTCATGAATGTTTGTCTTATCTGAACTTTTCTTTTCTTCCGGTTCCTTAGAACTGCTTCTTTCTTTTCCTTTCACCACTTTCTCCTCTTTCTGAGGCTCTGTTTCTTTCTTTGATGCACCTTCTTCATCCGTATGAAGCTGGGCTGCTTGACTCGATACTTCTGTTGACTCGGATGCCTTTACCTGCAAAACAGTGAAAATCCAGAAAATGTGTAAACTCATCTGGAAAAATTTTGTCTTCACTTAAATGACTTTAATAAATTCTAAAAGCCCTTGATTATCATAATTATTCTAATAGAGAAAAGAACTTAAAATATTCCCAAATGTTCACATGTGCCAATCACAAACACACACACACACATGCATGCACACACACGCACGCACGCACGCACGCACGCACGCACGCAGCACGCACGCATGCACGCACGCACACACACACACACACACACACATGCTAATTCCTTGGACTTGTCTTACTTTATCATTGACAGGCTCTCCACCAGAAGTTTCTCTCTGTGTTCTGAGTTTGTGAGCAGTGTCTTCATCTGTAACACACAAGTTAGTATAAAAGTCAATTCACTAATGGTACTACATTTTTAGCTCTTAACCCCTGGATAGCTGGTGTGCATAAGGCTATATTTGCATAATGATTTTAGTTGTGCAGAGGTCGCAGAGATGAGGACCCTCCTCAAATTTCCACTAATATGGTCATTATTGATAATAGACACTCCCATATCCTTATTTTGACTGTTTCTGGAAATAATCTTGTCCTTACCATCAGGGGATTACAGACCAATGATATCTATTACATAGTTACAATTTTGCTACAAATCCACATAAATACTTAAAAAAAAAAAAAAACCCAAACAGATATAGTGTATATCTGTAATACATATTATTTTCTTCTATTGTGAAGATCAGTGATGTCTCATACGTAATTCTTCATTTGCAATATGTACACTGGTATAATCTAAGGTAGCAGAATGGGAATCACTCTGATTATTTTCCCTGTGAAAACAATAAGAGCAAATTGTAGAATCTTTTTTAATGTTTATATTACAAGGATTCTTGATGTTTCAAATTATACTTGTAAGTGTACAGTTCAATATGAACGTTGGCATCATATAGTAAATGTATAAATAAATAAAGATAAGTAAAAGCATGTAAGATTAGCAGTAGTTATTACACTTTATAAAACAGACATTGAAGTTGTCTTTTAGGAGACTGCATTACAAAGCAAACATTCTTACTACCTCAGATGTGATAGCCTTAGGTCAAGTTGTATTTTTGGCTATCAACCAGCAATCTACGGATCATGAAAAAAAAATACCTTCATCAAACAAAATTCTAGAAAAAAAAAAAATTGTCTCTTGCTTCTTCTGGTAGTATTCAGGGGAATGGATATACAACACACCTAT
>NC_061832.1:19098902-19101402 GCF_019202785.1 Penaeus chinensis
TACAGTGATGAGAAAAATACTAAATCTGTCATGTGACATGTCCTTCTGCTTTCACTGTCTGATGTGGATTCCAGTTTGACTTGAAGCATGACAAACTTAGAATTCCTCTTCATATTGTGCCTGGGTTTCGTTTCTTTTTACACATATTACCATGTCTGGGTCCTACATACCCTATATTGCACTAATATTTTGTGATGAACATTTCCCAAATCTCAAGGAAAGCTTTGTCACATGTGTTTAATTGATAAGTTGGTTAAAATAAAATTTCAATTGAATTACTGTTTTAATAACAAATTTCTGGACTTAAGTAATTGCTCTCCATTTCTGTCTTTATTAAAGTTATTTCTGCAAATGAAAAAAACTCAAAGAGCATACTTTACTCTGAAAGTGATAACAAAGAATTTCAAAAAATGAGAGAATATTAAAAGCATCAATTCTAACCAGATTTGATAAAACTATTTGTTACTGTACGAATAATCACATAGCATCATGAATTTTCACGCGTGACACTGATGTAAATTACTATAGTCCAAGTATCATATTCTGAACTATATCCTTATTCAGTAATAAGAACCAGACAGTGATTGCTTATGCCTTCATCTACTATTTTCCAATATTTCGTTGAATTTTCTTTCTTTTAAACAAAATGGAAAACGAATCAAAGAAAAAAAAAATCTATTACATAATCTTTTAAAACATGAAATCATTCCATACAACAGACTGTAAATGCTTCAATTTCTGTCTGTTAATATCTATACGTTTTGATAAATATGAGGTTTATATGATAAAGATCAGATAATGTATACACGTACTTTATATTCCTGACAAAATTGTAAGTAATGGTCAAAATTTTAATTACTGCAGTTATTATTCATAAAAAGGGCACATTCTAATGGTAATAATAATCATAATAATAAAAAGTATAAAACAATCTTCTTTAATGCACTCTAATTCATTACATTGCTTTATGCTGATAGTGATTTCTTTAAAGTATTTTTAAAGGTTACATATTTTGGAATTTGATTAAAAAAACAAGCCTACATTCTACTTATTTTCCCTAAATACTTTATAGGATATATTTATTATGCAGCAATTTTTTTTTTTTTTTATATAAGGATGGATAACCACTAAGGTACACTACATTCTCTTGAATAATAACTGCAATATCGTTTCATTTATAACCATCTAATGGATGCTGCAAATATCAAGATACAAAAATTTCTCCAACAACCATATTTGTCTACATATTTGGCAATTTCTACAAGACGGTATTTTAAAAATACAATAATAGTTAATGAAATATTCCACTTTGTTCTGTGAAAAAATGCAATCATGTCAACAACTATTCTACATCCTAAATCTACTAAAACAAGTAAAAAAAGGAATCACTAAAAACTGAGAAAAAGGTCAAGGAAATAACTAGAAATACTTACCAATAAAACACAAAATTAAGAAGAAAAAATAATACTATATGTGACATGTCTTGAGAGGTAAGTACTTCTCTGTCAGCAAACATGTAAAATCTCACAGAAGGCCAATCTACTCTTATATTATTCTAGCAAACAGAAACAAAGGCAAGGCTAATGTGGCCAAAAACTGTTATGCATTCAAATTAGTACCAGGAAACTAAGAAGCCAGCTGGAGACATGTGTTGCACTGGCTATGAAAGAATGGTAATCTGCACAATGTACAACTATTGATCACAGGTGTACTCAGGTTTAGTATATATTATGTGTTAGCTACACGTGAGCTATTTTTTGCTCCTTACTGGGCTAACAGCTGCGACTTCTTGGCGGTCCTGGGTGGCAGTAGTATCCTGATGCTTGGCGTCTTTGTTCGTACTCATATCACAAACTTCTTCCGCTGCCTCAGCAAGAGCAGCTTCTACTGTCTTTGTTACAACTACATCCTGAGAAATAGGCATTGGAGAGGCTGCATCAGACTGACTAGTTTTCACAGTTTCAGCTGGAATTTCACCCTTGGGCAGAGAGGCCTTCATCAGGTCGGCCTCTACAGACTCCAGAGTTTTTTCTTTTTCTGGTGTGGATGTGGGAGACGGTGAGGGTGTGTGTGTAACAGTGGCTACATACACTGTGGTGGGCTGTGATGCATCACTTTGGGTTTGAGATCTTGATGCTTCTGTCACTTGTTCATTTGGCTTTCTGGCCTCTTCTCCTGGCTCAATTGGAACGACTTTAGTATTGGCAGTCTTTGGTAGAGATGAGATGCTGGGGCTACCTGCAGCCACTTGAACTTCCTGAGGTTTAATAAGAGTATCTGAGTTGGTGGTTGCAAGCAGATCAAGAGCAGCACGAGTTGTTGCAGCAGCTACTGCTTCAGCAATAGCCTCAAGAGAAGGGCTGTCTGGAAGTGGTTCATTTCCTGCCTCCTTTTGAATTTCTTTGGCCTCCAATTCTTGTAAAGCATTTTTATCATCCTTTGAAACCTGATCAGACATTTTTGGAGCAGAGTGAGATCTGTCAACAAATTCAGTTTCTTT
>NC_061832.1:19108902-19111402 GCF_019202785.1 Penaeus chinensis
TTTTAAAATGTGCTTTATATTTGTATTTCTTATTTCTAGAATCCCACAAACATTAAATTATATCATATACTTTGGAATTACTTTCATAAATATAGAAGGAAAATAAATCTAAAATATTACCATGATGTTATTCTAATCTAACCAAAAAGGGATATATCTGTCATGAGTAGTATTGCACAAAAACAGGAGAGAGAGAGAGAGAGAGAGAGAGAGAGAGAGAGAGAGAGAGAGAGAGAGAGAGAGAGAGAGAGAGAGAGAGAGAGAGAGAGAGAGAGAGAGAGAGAGAGAGAGAGAGAGAGAGAGAGAGAGAGAGAGAGAGAGAGAGAGAGAGAGAGAGAGAGAGAGAGAGAGAGAGAGAGAGAGAAGAGAGAGAGAGAGAGAGAGAGAGAGAGAGAGAGAGAGAGAGAGAGAGAGAGAGAGAGAGAGAGAGAGAGAGAGAGAGAGAGAGAGAGAGAGAGAGAGAGAGAGAGAGAGAGAGAGAGAGAGAGAGAGAGAGAGAGAGAGAGAGAAAACTTATTTGTTGCTTAGTTACAAGCACTATGTTCACACTACAACATTTTATCATAAAAAATATCTCATTACATAAACAGCAACAGCTGCTGTTTCTCTATCAGGTTTGCAGTAAGCAATACATCAACAGCATAACATTACTATAGTGGTAACTCTGCACCACACATCTTATGATGACAGATGTTCCAAGCTGCATTTAAAAAAAAACTTACCAAGCCAGAAAAAGTTACAGTGAACCTAAAGTGGTAACATCATCAATATCTTCCTAATACCCTCTCATCTCCTTTCACAGCCTCCCAACAATGCTCTCAGCTCCTACTGTTATTGGCCATCTAGCACTGCCTTCTGCTCCCCCTCCACCCTGACTATGCAACCTTCTGTAGTGTAGTGCAGCTACATGAACTATTTTTTTTTTTTTTTTTTTATGTGGTGCTAGGACTTTATAATAAGAAGAGAACTAATTTTTTTTGCCATTTATTACATACCCTGGACCAGTCCAGAAATCTTAACTGTGCAATTGCTGGGCTAAAGTTTGAACTTCAAAAGGTCAAATATTCCATTTCAGAAACCATGTACCAAACACAAGTTAGGATCACCTCTTTCATATCTAATCATACTGAAATGGCTAAGCATCACCTGATAGGTAAAGTGTTTAAACTATAATTCAGTCTGCTAAAACCTTATCCTTCTGATTGCCTAATGGTGTTTGGTTTAACTATCTAAATGGCCTACCCTATTTTAGCGCCTGATTGATGAATTATCCATACATTTTACCATGTCTAATTATCTCTCTGAAGAAACAGACATGCTTTTACCACATTATGGACTGCCCCTGTGGTTAACAGTCTCGAGAACTCACTCTATAACTTTCTTCTATGGCTGATTATCCCTCAGTGCTGCCTGGCCTAAGTTTAGTAGTATTGACCCCCACAGACTCCTTTGCCTAAAAAAAGGGTCTCTATGTATCTACATCCTACAGAATGCTTATCTTCCATGGCCTTTGGTAATATAAGGAAGCTTCCTCTATATTGACTTGCAATATACTTTTCATACATCTTCTGCCAAAAGTGACCATACAGCAGTTATAGTATATGGTTCCTTCTGTACTTTTATTTCTTTTTCTATTAAAATGAACTTGATGAAGATGTTTCACTGATTAAGCTACATACTCCCTGATTGAGAAGATAAATGTAGAAATCAGAATAATGTGCTAAGGTATGAAATAATCATTATGCACATGCTCTTAAAGCCTCTGCTAATTATGCATGAACATTACACACACAAGAATAATTGTTTTTATATTATTTTTTTGATTATTTTTTCATGATTACAACCTTCTTTTACCAAAAACATGAAAGCTGTTCTTGGTAACTGCTTTGCATGAATGGGTATGGTGAGATAATGAACTTCTCCATTGAAGAACTATTACTACCAGTTAAAGAGGCCTTACCTGTATATAACTGAAAATGTCTAAGTGTTAATCATAGTCTCAAGTGAAAGCTGGAGTTTATGTGGACTGGATTCCAGTTTTAGAATTTATTATGCCTGGGCTTGTGCAATTATGTATTTCTGCAGTGTGTATGTGTGTGTGTGTGTGTGTATGTGTGTGTGTATGTGTGTGTGTGTGTGTATGTGTGTGTGTGTGTGTGTGTGTGTGTGTGTGTGTGTGTGTGTGTGTGTGTGTGTGTGTGTGTGTGTGTGTGTGTGTGTGTGTGTGTGTGTGTGTGTGTGTGTGTGTGTGTGTGTGTGTGTGTGTGTGTGTGTGTGTGTGTGTGTGTGTGTGTGTGTATTTGTGTGTGTGCTTGTGTGTATATGTGTATTTGTGTGTGTGCATATAGATGCACATGTGTGTGCATGTGTGTGTTTGTGTTAGTGCATGTGTGTGTGCTTGTTTGAGCCTGCATATGTGTTTGTATTTGGCTTGATGTGTGTGTATGTGTAAATGAATATCCACATGTGGATGTGGAAACAAATGTGCATTTGTAATAAA
>NC_061832.1:19116402-19118902 GCF_019202785.1 Penaeus chinensis
CAGTTTCACCTGTCACTTCAGGAGAGGAATCCTCTGAACTGTAGTTAAGCTCTGTTTCGTCTTCTGAATTTCTTGTGTGTTCACTATTGAACTGTTCTCTTGGTACTTGATTGTACATTTGCTGCTTGATTTTGATATGTTCTTGAGCCATTAGGCAGAGTTCTTTAAAATTATCAAATTCGCTTCCTTCATCGTAATTCTTCAGCTTCTCTTCAACAAGTTTTAAGAAATCATTACTGCAACCGTATCTCTCATCTGGGAAATAATCATCTTCATACTCAGTGTTTTTGTATAGTGGACTTGTTTTGTTAGCAGTCATGCCTAGTAAATCTTTTTGTGCCCTGAATGAACTATGATGATCATCATCATTATCATCTAAACTTGGATATTTTGGGAAAGTCTGACATTTTCTTAAATGACTCTTTGTTCTGTTTGAATGAATCCCGTCTTGCAGTCTACTTCTTATAGTTTCTTGGATACACTCATCGAAAGTAGTTCCACCTATGGTATCTTCATATTCAGAATCTTCGTCTACAACATCCAAAAAGCCCTCTGGCAAGTACCATTCACCTGAGATGATATAATTATAAAAATGGAAATACAGTTTTGAGATACAATCATAAAAAAATAATCAGGGTTGCAAGGAAGAACATGACAGAGCATGCAAGATTTGATAAGTTACGATATCACAATATATCCATGATGAAGTAAAAATAACATAACAAAAATCAGTTCACAACAATACCTACAATATGGAATACTTATCTATATCAACAATACATATGATCAGTCTATAGACCATACTACACTCTTTATTTATAAGGAAGAGACCTCAATGCCCTAAAACTGTAAATCCCCATTTAAAATTATCTGCCTGAATAATCTGCACTCACACTGAATTTACTGGATAAACAGTACAGTATCTACAAACATCAAAAACATGAATTTATCTTTATAATCATCCATAAATTTCCCAAAGGATAAATACATATTACAGGATAAACTACAAACACTTGAATGTCATTGCAAAAACAACATAACAGTCCATAAACATACTAAAAGAAAATTACCTGTAAATCTTAGAAAGTTGACTCCACACTTATAAATGTTTATAAAACAGACTAATCAACATTACAGACTAAACTCAACCACATTAATCTTACTGTATAAAAAAGAAAAACAATGATACCACTGTATAAAAACTATATTACTCTCAGTTTGTGGAAACATGTCAAAAACCTACCCAATTTTTTTCCTTGTGTGTCCATACGGCCTTCATTAGGCAATCGTCTTTGTCCTTCAGAAGCAAGTTTACAAAATGAGGAATTGAAAATGTTAACAAAAATCATCCTTGAAAAAAATGACATATATTACTGACATGGCTCATGGAAATAAATATAATTACATTTGTCTAATAGTACTAAAATGAAATTACATATTCATTTCAAAGTGAAAAAACAACTTTTACGAGTAACACAGCCTTTGTACAATATTCTTTATTCACACTGATTAACTGAAACACAGCTAGATGTAAGATGTGTTTATGTGTAAAAATTGTATAAAGATTTTAATTTTTATTAATCTTTTTTATAATTGGCATTTTTAAGGTAAATTGGTCAAATAAATATGGTCTTATTTAGATATGGGTTTTTATTTTAAAGAAACCCATCCAATATCAACTATAATGTCCTGTCTATGAGAGTAGACTAGTAATTCACAAACTGTCACAAACTATGAGTTCTTTTCCTCTATGTAAAGTCATTATTTACAACAGAACATGAGAAAAAGAGTTTGTTAATCTAAGTAAATGGGACTGAGATAAGAGTGTTTTGAATAATTAAGCCTTTTCTAATATTTCAACAAAGTCCTGTACTTAAATAAATTTCTCTTAACACTACTTCCAATACTTACTACAATATTTTTTGTAGAGCTTTCCCTCGCATTATCTATGCTATTTCCATTCTGTATTATCATAAATCTACTACCACAGGTGCTATTTCTCTAGCTTTATATTCAGTAACCAAATGTTTTATCATTAGCAATATCATGCTACATAAATTGATATATAATCATATTCCAAAATGCCTGACATCTACACTGTTTGGTAGTATAATAAACCTGCATGACATAGAAAAGCATCTAACAAGTAATATCAATCCATTGTTTAATGGCATAGCATATATCTATTCATTCATATGACTCATCTCCATGACAGTATAATGGTTCAATTTATATAAATCTTTTACATCTCAAATCAAAAATATAAACACATCTTTTGGTAAGTATTTTATAAAGTCTACTTAATCAACATGTAACTAGTAAAAGAGTATCACCTATAAAGCTATGAAATGTAATATAATGTACAGAAAGATACTTCAGTCTAACAAGAAGATATGCCCTCTTTAGAAGTATGACATACATGAATGAAATTGACATAATATTTTGTTTTATAACACTTCTGCCTAGAATACAGTATAACACACAAATGATTTCATAACAA
>NC_061832.1:19148902-19153902 GCF_019202785.1 Penaeus chinensis
CACGAGCGGAGAGCGGACACAACAAAATCCATCCCCCTCATCCATACCAAATACTCCACAGAGCGTTTGGTCTCTCGCAGGATCACAAGCGGAGAGAGGACACACAATCCATATATTATCTGTAAGTTAGACCTCAGGCGCGTCCACGGTGCCAAGAGGTGAGTCACATGTCACAGCGAGAAGGGGAAGGCGTCGCTCGCAAATAGCCAGGCGGCATCTGCGACCCCGCGGGCTGACTGCTGTTCTGTCAGCGGAACTAAGGTGAGAAAACAGCGCAGGTGCTTCTTGTAAAGTGGTTTTGTCTTCTGAGATCTGGGTGTCTATATTGCTCTGGTTCTCTTTCGCTTTTGATTTTTTTTGAGTATATATATATATATATATATATATATATGAGGAGTTCTTTTATTTTCCTCTTTCTCTCTCTCCAGGTTTACCGAGGTATTTTTGTATTTCGTCAACCTCACAAAGTTTGTCTATTTCTCTCTCTCTCTCAGTTTCTAGACGGTTATTGCTGTTTTATTCTCTTTTTAGGTCTTTTTTCGCTCTCTCTCTTTTCTCTTTCTCTGTCTTTCCCTCTCTCTTAATCTCTCTGTTTCTGCCCTCCCCCGTCTTTCTCTAACGAGACCATGAAGTATTTTTTTCACTGGAGGAACATTTCAAAACAAACACGTCCAACTTTGCGCATCCAAATGACGGTTGTTTTCTTTCAAGAATTCATCTAAACAATTGAATATTTTGCTTGTTTTTAGCTGATTCACAAATTTCATAAATACTAAGGAGAGACAACTTTAGATAACCTTTCAGTTCGTCTGCTTTTGTTGATGATACTGACTGCAATAACGACTTATATACTAAATATAATAACAATACTGAAAATTGCCGCCTGTTTTCCTTAATGGTAATATTTATATTAACGATTGACCACTGATTGCTAATATTGATGATGGTTGCATTAGTGACTCATAAATGCCAATGCTAATAACAATAATTGCTGTTAAATTTGAAGACAATTTAGTTCGTTTGTTTAATGACATGGCAGCCGTCAAGGGACCAGGTTTGAAAACAGAAAATGAAATATTTTTTGTAAAGGCACTTCGCCAAAAGACTCTTTCTGTTCTGTTACTTACACTTCTCGGAAGAAAGTCGGCACAGTTTCGTTTTTTTACGACTATGATGCGTATTGTATATACTTGTCCATGTATGAATTCACACACACATATATATATTAGCAATCTATACATCTACAATCCATATCCTAATAAACGCTCTCTTCCTCTTTCTCCATCTATCCTTCTTTCTTTCTCTCTCTCTCTCTCACACGAGCACACACACACACACGCGCGCAAATGTCTCTCTCCAACCAGCTGAGCGAGCATTATATTTTCATGCTATCAGATGATCCGATGGCCTTTTTAAAGATGCGGGCTCCACGTATTCGAACCGTTTTCTGGGCCTAAAAAAAAGAAGAAAAAGAAAAGAAAAGAAAAGAAAAAAAAAAAACGGAGAAAAGAGAAAGAAAAAAAGACAAAGATAAAAAAAGAAAAAAAAGAAAAAAAGGAAGAGAGGAATTAAGGAACGAAAAATTATCTCCACAGACACGTAATCACATCCATGAAGTGTATCGCTATAACTGGCAAAACGCCCAAGAGAATTGGCCCTCCGGAGCGATGGCTGGGCACAAGGGCATCCTTCAGGACAATTCTTTCAGGACGTGATCTTTAAGAATATCATCTGCGGCGCACGAACCATTATTGAGATTAAAGGCATTCGATCACGGGCCAAGAATAAAGCGAGAGGGCGAGGAATGTAGACAAGACGGAAATCCGTTACGTGACATTTTCATGACATACATGTGTAAGGTCGGATTTGAATGATGTAATAAATTCAGTCTTTGATTATCTATTTCATGCAGATGTAGTCTGATGGATTTTTCTTTTTCAGCTCACGGTATTTTCTGTTGAATGGATATATTGGTGTATTTTTTTCTTCGTCAAGAAAGGTCAGTTGTGAATAATAAACGAGAATTAAGCAAAGTAGGATAAAAAGTGATGAAAGTTCCATCTGGGCTTGATATTTCTCTTCATATTTTACGTTCCCATTTCTGCCTCGCAAAAAGGGGTTATTTCGCGACGTAGAATAATTTGCATCTTCATACTCAACTTTCACCCTTTCCCACTATTTCCCTCAATCTCTTAATTTATCTATATTCCTTTTTTTTCCATGTTCCTCTCTTTCTGTCTCCATCTATTAACACTTTATGTGCTCTCTTTTTTCCTCTCTCTTGCCTCCACCCTCTCCTTCTCTTATTTTTTTCTTCTTCGTAATCTTCACTTCTCTCTCTTTCTCTCGTTATCGACTTGTCTCAACCCCCATCTCTCTCTCTTTCTCTCCTCCTCCACTTCCTTGACTCATCCCGTACTTATCTCTCTACCCCTCCCTTCTCCTCTTCTCTCCCTCTCCTTCTTATTTTCTCTCTCTCTCCCTCTCCTTCGTATTCTCTCTCTCTCTCTCTCTCTCTCTCTCCCTCTCCTTCTTATTTTTTCTCTCTCACTCCCTCTCCTCCTTATTTTTTTTCTCTCTCTCCCTCTCCTTCTTATTCTCTCTCCCTCTCTCCTTCTTATTTTCTCTCTCTCCCTTCTCCTCTCTCCTTCTCATTTTCTCTCTCTCCCTCTTCCTCCAGAAAGAGCTATAAAATCCTTCCACCGGACCCCCCCCCCCCCTCACCTCCTATAACGTGGACCCAGTGCCTCTAGATTAAAGTCTGAGCGGAGGGAAAGGAACAAGGTCGGGGAAGTGACGGCGCTTTGCATTCTTTAGGGCGGCAATCGCGATGGCCTTGTCTCATACAGCGGGGCATGAGGGCTGAGTGATGAGGGCGTAGGAGGAGCTTTTGCTGGGGGTGTTTGAAGCTTAAGTGATGTAAAGTGTATTCGCATAAAGAGGTGTACATGGGTGCAATAGTTATATAACATTTACATACATACATCCCACTCCCTCCTATGCACGCATGCAAACGCACACTCGTGCAGGCAGACACATATGTCGTTTCTTTTAATCTCCAAGATGGTTCGCTTCACTGCCGCAGCATCCCGGATCGTTTGATAAATTTTCTCCAACCATGAAAGTCTTGTATTGTCTCCCTGGTCCTCTTCCGGTTAAGAGCAAACTCTCCTTTTATATCAGGCCTGTGAGGTCGATCAGGATTTTTTATTTCTAATATGTCCGATCTATAGCAGACTTTTATATATAGTAATATAGTATTAATGGCTACAAAGTCTTCTCTCTCTCATTTTCTGATAGAGACCAAACTCTAATATCAAGACGAAAAGTTCGCAGCCACATCATTTCAACAGCATCTTCACATGGCTACACTCCTCAAACCGCCTTCCACAATATTGCAATGAATTCAATTCGTCCCCACCACCACCACCACCAGTCAGTGTCTAGGCAACCTTTCCTGAAACGTTGGTCTGCAGCCAGTACTTTGACAAATGACTCAGTTGTGAGGACTTGCCAGAGGGGAGTTGTGCACGGTAACCAGCCCGCTCCGACCTACTGTACTGAAGCCTACATTCGTCACCAGCTGACAGGAGTTCTCTACCATCTGGTCTTCCAGAGTCATTACTGCTCTGTCACTACCATCTGACAAGGGCTAGTCGCCATCTGGGGTCTCCTGATATCAAAACCGACCCGGAGTCTAAGAGAGGGCTTGTTCACCGTCGTTCAGTTCAGTGAATTTTGAGAAGGCCCACCACGACATCTTAGTCTTAGGTTTGCTAAAACTGTGACGCTTCGAATCAAAATAGACACCCCATCAGGCAGCAATGTCCAACCGAAGCACTTCGTCTGATCCGAAACTTTACGGCTGTCACTGTGATTGCCTCATGTCGTCGGCTCGGCCTCGTTGCCGTGTTTGTGCATATTTCAAATTCGTTTAATTTCCCTTCGAGTCTGATAATAATGCTGACAGACCATACGATTAAACTAATAGAACATAGTTCCGTTTAAGGCTCTTACATAATATTCTTTCATAGATTTTCCTCCAGTTTCTACCTTCGAGTTGGCTCCAAGGCACTCAATCGAATCGAGACATAAAGAGTAGAGTAAAAGGAGGGACGTTCAATAGATAAATCAATAAATAAATATAAAAATAAATAAACACATGCACACACATGCAGATAATAAATAAAAATATGAATAAATGAACACATACAGATAAATTTAAAAAAATAAACAATAAATAAATATATACACACACGTACAAACAAATAGATAAATATATTATTAAATAAACACACACACATACAGATAAATAAATAAATATATAAATAAGTAAACACACACAAACTCACACACACACCCACACACACACAGACACACACACACACATAGATCCCAGTTATTTCCCTACGAGGGCCTGAGAAGCCACAGGCCACCAAGATCCATCACCTGTCACATGGCATCGGCCTTGCCATCGGCGTCCACTCGCGCTTCATGACGTAATCCCAATCTCATCTATCAAATAATCAATCATTTATTACCTCACACCTCGGACTTATGAGCCACGGACGTTCTTTTATGGTTTCCTTCAATTCCCGGTAAGAATAAACAACTCTAATGATAATAGCAATGCCACTTTTGTCATGGTGATGATAATGATGGTGATAATGATGATAATGATGGTGATGATGTGATGATGAGGATGAGGATGACGATGATGACAATGATGTGATGATGATGGTGATGTAATGGTGATGATAATGAATACAATAACAATGGCTACATTACAAAAATAGCAATAATAGTAATAGTAACATCAACAATAATAATAACAGCAATACTACTACTACTGCTCCTACTACTACTACTACTACTACTAATAGACAAATAAATGACAACAACAACAAAACAGTAATGGTAATGATACCAATAACAGAAAACAATGATAACAGAAATAAAAATGTTCACAATAATAATAAACATGATACGGAAATATGAAT
>NC_061832.1:19158902-19161402 GCF_019202785.1 Penaeus chinensis
GCTTTCTTGAATGGAAAACATATGATGTGATTTCCTGATAAATATGTTTTTTCCCAAGATTTATGATTGGTTTAGGCTCGTCAGTATATGTATTGTTATTAGCATTTTGAGAATATCAAATATCAAATTGATTTGTTTATTAAACTTTTGGCTTTTATAAAAAGAAAGGACATTAACTAGGGTAATTCAATATATATCTAGAGTTTTTTTTGGTTCGTCTTGAAATTATTAGAAAAAAAATGTATGTCGTTGTATTTATTGTAATGCCAAGATAATATTTTTGTTTCATATGCATTATTTCGATCTATTTCAATCAAATCTATTTTTTTGTACAATTACTAACAGCTGTTACGGTAATTAAATAAAGAAATGCCCTTAGACCATGGACTTCTGAAAGATGTTATACCCGATGGCTTATTGATGTAAACAAAGTCAGAAAGACCCAAGAAAAAAGGATGGCTCTTACTGCAAATGAATTAACGACGTTACTTGGGTAAATATCAGTATATCGTTGGAGTATAGCGAGTAGATACTTATTTTAAACTCTATTTGTGAAGACAGGAAGGGGAAAAGGTTTCGACTAATTATTAAGTAACAACTCTACTTGGATACCGAAAATGTTTAGATATTATTGGAAATTGCACGTAGAACTTACCAAATAAGTTTAATAATATGTGGTTGTTACATTTTTAAAGAAACAAAGTGATTCAGTATGGGCTGAATAGCGTTAGGATCAAAGGAGATTCAGGAAGACTATTATTTTCCCAGTCATTTTGTGGTGCAAGGCAGATTTCTTTGGATATTTGGGTAATGATGCCTCTCCGCATTCATTACAAAGATATTTTGACAACTTTGATTAAGATATAGATGGATTGTATTAAGAAGTTAATAACAAACATAATTCTTCTGTATGTTAACAGGATATTTCCAATATAGAGGTGGTTATGAATCTTTTTAAACCTCTTGTGCACAGGATGTGAACTTTATTATCCTTTATTAAGGTCCTGTGGACTCACATAACATGTATGTCATAGTTCTGTACTTAAATTTTTTCTCTGTGACTATGATTTTTATCCAAAGTGTCTTAAAATATGACCATTAAGTGTACCGTTCTGTGAGGTCAACCCTGTGTGCCGCAGTTGAAGGGAACCTGTCTTAAAATGGAATATTTTTTGCCTGCATCTCATTTGTTATCAATGTGGAGTGTTCATCAATGTTAAGTACTGTTTGGCACATATCCTCCGGCCACACCCACCATATCATCCATACCCGTTCCGCTTTTGAACTTTCCTCTCTGTGAGCTATCATTCAGTTTTGTTTCCTGGCTTTTTCTAGTGAATGGAATGCATTGTGGGTGAAGTAGTAATTCTTGTACTTTTATTACCACATCTTTTCTACCAATTCCCCTTCTATTGGGTCAACACCTAATGTACCATCTTTTTACTATTTATAAATCTAGTTACATATAAATAATCTAATTTCATATATTATTTTTTATATTATGAATGTTTTTGATTATTTTGTAAATGTTTTATTTACATGTTTATAGTGATTCAGCCATCATTACTTGTTTTACAGGAAATTAATGCTAATTTCATATTTCAGAATTTTGGCTGAAGAAACAACAGAGTCCGCCACTCTAGAACAAATTATACATCAGATTTACCAGAATTTCACTAAACAAGATTATTTTAAGTGTGAGTATTTTTTACTAATATTTGATCAATAGAAATTATAATGGCAGTGTATTTGATAACTGTGATGGTAGGTTTAGTTATAAATATAGTTGTAATTGTAAATATAATTACAGTGATGATAATGATGATAACAATAATGAAAATAACAGTACTACTACTACTACTACTACTAAGAATAGTAATAATAATGATAGTAATAATTATAATGGTAATGATAATAACAGTGATAATAATGATTATAGTAATAATGATGAAAATACTAAAGATAATAGTAATGGTAATGATAATAAGGATAGTAATAGTAATAATGTTAATAGTAATAATGACAATAATAATAATAATAATAATGGTAATATGATTATAATAGTAAATAATTATAATAGTAATAATAATAATAGTGATATTGATAAAAGTGATAATGATATAATAATGATATAATGATGAAAATTATATATTAATGATAATGATAATAATAAGATAATGATTTTAATGATGACGATGGCGATGATGATGACAATGACGACGACGATGACGATGACGATGATTCATGATTCACGATTCATGATTCATGATGATGAAAGTGATATTCATAATCATTTTATCTGTATGTAAAGGAGGCACATTGTCTCCTCTGAGAAATACTAATTTGATTTTTTTGCTTTTGGTTACTTTCCAGTGGGAACAGCACTGGTGTTCCTGCTACAGCAACCAGATCTTCTCCCAAGTCCTGCACAGCGCCTCTGTGCTGTGACAATTTTACATGAATTATATCGAGGAGAACCACCTCCGAATAACCCATTTTT
>NC_061832.1:19219464-19221964 GCF_019202785.1 Penaeus chinensis
GTTTTCGATTTTTTCAGTTTACTTACGGCCGCAGTTACTCAATTATATTTACTGTAACTGATTTGGAAGTTCAGAAGTAGCAATGATAATGATAATGACAATGATAATGATGATATATATTTGTATATATGTATATATGTATATATAATATATATTATATATATATATATATATATATATATATATAAATATCTATATATATATTTATTGGGTATATATATTACATATATAATTATATATTTATCATATATATATATACATATATATATATATATTATATTATTATATATATATATATATATTATTTATATACACACACACACATATATATTATTATATATATATATATTATATATATATATTTATATATATCTGTATATTATATATATATATATATATATATATATATATTATTATATTATATATATATACATATATATTCATCTTTATCACTGTCTTTATGGTGATCATAGCTACTATATATATAATATATATATTATATATATATATATATATATATATATATTCATATATGTACATATAAATATCAACTCGCAGGTCTATCTAAATATGTAAGTACAAGTTTGTGTCTACGTAAGTGGATGTACAGAGTTGGCTCCCCAGTGGCCTTGCGTGACGGGGGAGAGGAGAAGGGGGGGAGGGGGGGAGGTGCCAGAGCCATTAACCCTAAAACGGGACTAAAAGTTTCGAAAAGGAATTTTGAAGTTCAAATTGCTCAAACGCTTCTTGAAGGGAGACGAAAAGTGTGGAGGGAGGGAAGGGAGAAGGAAGGGAGTTTGGGGCTGGGGAGGGGGGTGGGGAGGGAAGGGAGAGGGTGGGGAGGGAAGGGAGAGGGAAGGGAGTTTGGGGCTGGGGAGGGGGTGGGGAGGGAAGGGAGGGGGAAGGGAGTTTGGGGCTGGGGAGGGGGTGGGGAGGGAAGGGAGAGGGAAGGGAGTTTGGGGCTGGGGAGGGAGTGGGGAGGGAAGGGAGAGGGAAGGGAGTTTGGGGCTGGGGAGGGAGTGGGGAGGGAAGGGAGAGGGAAGGGAGTTTGGGGCTGGGGAGGGGGTGGGGAGGGAAGGGAGAGGGAAGGGAGTTTGGGGCTTGGGAGGGGGTGGGGAGGGAAGGGAGAGGGAAGGGGGTTGGGGCTGGGGAGGGAGTGGGGAGGGAAGGGAGAAGGAAGGGAGTTTGGGGCTGGGGAAGGAAGTGGGGAGGGAAGGGAGAGGGAAGGGAGTTTGGGGCTGGGGAGGGGGGTGGGGGAGGGAAGGGAGTTTGGGGCTGGGGAGGGAGTGGGGAGGGAAGGGAGAGGGAAGGGAGTTTGGGGCTGGGGAGGGGGTGGGGAGGGAAGGGGAGAGGGAAGGGGGTTTGGGGCTGGGGAGGGGGTGGGGAGGGAAGGGAGAGGGAAGGGAGTTTGGGGCTGGGGAGGGGGTGGGGAGGGAAGGGAGAGGGAAGGGAGTTTGGGGCTGGGGAGGGGGTGGGGAGGGAAGGGAGAGGGAAGGGAGTTTGGGGCTGGGGAGGGGGTGGGGAGGGAAGGGAGAGGGAAGGGAGTTTGGGGCTGGGGAGGGGGTGGGGAGGGAAGGGAGAGGGAAGGGAGTTTGGGGCTGGGGAGGGGGTGGGGAGGGAAGGGAGAGGGAAGGGAGTTTGGGGCTGGGGAGGGGGTGGGGAGGGAAGGGAGAGGGAAGGGAGTTTGGGGCTGGGGAGGGGGTGGGGAGGGAAGGGAGAGGGAAGGGAGTTTGGGGCTGGGGAGGGGGGTGGGGAGGGAAGGAGAGGGAAGGGAGTTTGGGGCTGGGGAGGGGGTGGGGAGGGAAGGGAGAGGGAAGGGAGTTTGGGGCTGGGGAGGGGGTGGGGAGGGAAGGGAGAGGGAAGGGAGTTTGGGGCTGGGGAGGGGGGTGGGGAGGGAAGGGAGAGGGAAGGGAGTTTGGGGCTGGGGAGGGAGTGGGGAGGGAAGGGAGAGGGAAGGGAGAGGGAAGGGAGTGGGGAGGGAAATGAGTGGGTGGAATTAAGGAAAGCAATACGAGAAGGGAATGAAAGCTGGGCAAAAAAAAAAAAAAAAAAAAAAAATAGAGGAGATGTTATGGGAGGATGAAAGAGGAGAAAATGAAGAGAGAAATGGAAAATGGAATGGGGGGAGGGTAGAGAGTGAGGAGGAAGAAGGAGGAAGAGAAGGAAGTGAAGAGAACGCAAGAGGAGGGAGCGCGGAGGAGAGAGAAGGAGGAGGAAGGGAAAAGGTGGAGGAGGAGGGAGGTAGAGATCGATAAACGAAGGAAGGAGGGAATTGACAGAGAAAGGAGGAGAAGGGATGAGAAAGAAAGAAAAAGAGAGGTAGAGAAGGGTGTGAAGAAGGGAAGTGGGTGGAACAAGAAAATGAGGAAGTGTAACAGAGAATAAAGAGAGGAGAGAAGAAGTCGAAGAATCAGATGAAGAAGAGGAATAGAAGAAGGGAAGCATAGAAGAAGGAGAAGAAGAAGGCGAGTATAGAGAAAGAAGGAGAAAGGGAGAGGGT
>NC_061832.1:19231964-19234464 GCF_019202785.1 Penaeus chinensis
TAGCAGCCATTCACGCATTACCGAGAGACTGAACACTTTCCTACTGCCCTTTCTCTCGCGCTAGCCTGTCTTTGGTATATAGCGCAGTTGTATTTTTATTTTTATTTATTTTTGGGTTTCTAGTCATTACTTAAGAAATAATTGCAGTTAGAATGGTGCCGAGACTCGCGGGGACAGCGTAGAGTTTATGACGCTGAAGTTTCAGGTGGAAAGCAGTACGTTGCAACACAGTACATTGTGTGTATTGAATGAGCATGGTTGGAAGCCATTTGTTGCAGCGTTGTAAATATTATCGTAGTCGAAACGATGTATTGTTCAGGATTTGGCCCCCACAAATTTACCTTTTTAAAGGATTAGTCGAATGTAGTGTAGTTCTTAGTACACAGGAAATGAAACACAGTTCAGAACAGTACATTGTGCTTGTTGAATGAGCATTATTGGAAGCAGTTTGCTGCAGGGTCGTAAATATCATTTTTGTCAAGACGATGCATAGCTTAGGATTTGGCTCCGCAATTCACATTTCTCATAAAGATCATTCGAATACTTCAACATTTCTAGAATCTATGAAACAGTGTCAGATCAATGCACAGTTTGTGTTGAACGGTGAGAATAATCGGAAACTGATATAGCGCTCTAAAAAGCATTACTATAATATATTACAACTCATGATTTGATTCCAAAGTTACTTTTTGAGAGATCTTTTCACTATTTTTATTTCTCAATTAATATGATATGAAACAACCTCAGTGATAAGAGAAACAATACACCGTGGGACAGTACACTGTGTGTGATGAACGGTGAGAATAATCGGGTAGAACTGCAACGCCGTATATATTATTTTGTCATAATAATGTTTTGCTCATATGAGTCCGCAGATTTTCGTATTCTAAAGCTAATTTGAAATAAACTTATAGCGGAATCTTTATGGAATGAAACAGTCTCAGTGATGAGAGAACCAGTATATCTTGGAACAATACATTATTTATTTTGAGCGGTGAGAGTAGTAACAACGTACTGTAAATACAGGCTGTTGTAAAGACGACGTATAATTTATGATTTGATTCCACACAGTTTGATTTTATAAATATCTGTTTGAAAACATTTCAGTCTTTTAGTCTGCGTGAAATGAAGCAACCGTGATGATAACTGATGTCGATCCGAACACTTCGTCGAACGGTCAGAACGGCAGGAGATGTGTTTTGTAGTGTCGTAAAAAATCTTAGCGTTAAAATGAATGTTTACCTCATCATTTCACTCCGTTAATTTGGTCTGAGTTTCTCACATATCTCGACTCGCAGTCTGTGCGAAGCGAAACACAGAAGAAATGAGAGAAACTGTGAAGCGTTTCGAAATACGCAAGACCTCCTTTTCAGGTTTCGAAACCGAAATGGACGAATGGAGTTTGATGTCACGCTTTTGCTGTTGTTGTTGTTTTTTTTCCCCTTCATTTTTAGTCTGTCATCAGGTAATTTTTGTGAGGTTTTTCTTTTATGGTATTGGACTTTCGTATTAACGGCCAAAGACTCGCCATCCTAACAGTGGAATAGTTTTTTGTTTACTCTGGCCGGGAGTAGAGATACAACTTTGCGGGAGATGGAATCCAGTCAGCTGGAGAGGCTCTAAAAACTGCGAAGAAAGATTAATTTTCTTCTTCGTCTTCATCTCTCTTTTGTCTTTCTTCCTTTTCTTGTTCATTGATATATGTGTGAATGTGACATGCGTACACACACGTACATACTACACATATCCTTGTTTGTGTTTATTTATACACATACTATACCTATATATATATATATATATATATATATATATATATATATATACACACATGTATATATATATGTGTGTGTGTGTATATATGTATATGTTTGTGTGTGTGTGTATATATATATATATATATATATATATATATATATATATATATATATATATATATGAACGTATATACGTGCGTACAAACAAACACACACACACACTATATATATATATATATATATATATATATATATATATATATATATATATATATATATGAACGTATATACGTGCGTACAAACACACACACACATAATATATACATTTATATATATACATATATATACATATATATATATATACATATATATATATATATATATATATATATGTATGTATGTATGTGTGTGTGTGTGTGTGTGTGTGTGTGTGTGTGTGTGTGTGTGTGTGTTAGTATACATATATATGTGTATATATATGTGTATATATACATATATACATATATATAAACATGTATATATATATATATATATATATATATATATATATATATAAATCCCGTTTATGCATTGTGGGTTTTTCTACTAGAATAACAACACGGTAGAGTGTTTTACCATTCTTCATATATATACACACATACATATATATGTATATATATATATGTATATGTATATATATTTATACAGACACACACACACACACACACACACACACACACACACACACACACACGCACACACACACA
>NC_061832.1:19241964-19244464 GCF_019202785.1 Penaeus chinensis
TATGGCTTTTCTGACAAAAGCGATCTTGTTACGCTGCAGAATAAGGGTCAAACTCCCTCCCGTCTCCGAATCTATATCGCTGACTTCGTATAAACTATCAGATTCTATGAATATTCCACCATAATGGTTTTAATGATTTTTATATATATATTACAGTTTCATTCCCAATATTTGAATTTATTATAGATCAATGGTCAACTAATTGCACTATTCATGTTACTGTTAAAATATTAGTTCTTACTGAATTATCAGTCTTCATATGCCATTAATATTCAGTGTAAATGCCCTAATTCATTCTTTAAATTTTCTCTCCGAATAGTAATTTCTCTACATTAAATCCGCAGTTATTTTTATCCATTTGTCACACCGCTGTACATTCTACAAGGCTATTTTAATTTTCCTTACTTTGCTGCCTTTATTAACCTACTTTTGTTTACCGTTTACCATACCTAATCAATCTTTATTTAACTTTATTTAACTATTGAGAAGGAAAGAATATGTGTGAGATATGGACGAGGTAACTACTATATTGTTCATATATATGTTATTTGACATAGGCATCGAATTCAGATGTAAGGGGAAGACTTAAATGAAACACATATATTGCAAAGAAATTCTATTCGTATGTATATTTACGTCGCTTAATGTACAATATCTAGGGTAAGAGAGGACTATAGTATTATATTCTTAGAATTCATTTATATATGGACAAAGAAAATGGGACAAGGGGGAACTTAAGTATTGTGCTCCAGATGCTATTCTTCTGAGGAAAACGGCACACCGTGTTCGTAATTACTGTTATAATAAGATAATGAATAGTATATGAGGCTCTTTCATTTCACACACACAAACACTGCAAGCTGCGCCCTTAATTACTACATCCAGGATTTGTTAGTGAACCAAGGCATTCACGAGGGACTATTACGTAAACATGGAATGAAGTATGATGCTACGGCATACATAAACAGTAAGAGATAGTAGAGATCGGACAACAAAGTTAAGAAATGCAATTAATACAAAAGAGATAAACAACTCAACAAACACAGATACAGTTTTGTTTCATTTTGTCTAAAATTAAGAGAACAGCGTGTATCCAAATGCCATGAAAATGCTAAAATTTATGTGTCTGTTTTATCTGTCAGTGGAGAATGAGTATCCAAAATAATTTTGAATAAGTGAAAATATATCGTGTTTGGAAATCTAATTCATAATCTCAATACAAGAAAATACATCTTACCTAAATTTCATCTGAATACAAAAAAAGTATTTCCAAAATTTTAATCGAATGCAAGAACCAGCTTCCTTCCAAAAATCCATTTGGATATGAAAAATACAAAAAAAGTTTTACATGAATGCAAGAACCATCATCTTTCCTAAATTTCAGCTGAATGGATGAGCACCAGAATCCTAAATTCCATCTTGAATACGTGAGAACCAGCAGCATTTTCCTCAGATTTATCACAATGCAAGAGAGGCGGAGTCTGCATACTTTTATCTCAAGTCACCAGCAGAGAACCAACCCCAGACGGACCATAAGATTCCCGAGTTTGCACAGACCAGGCAGCTCTTTGTCTCTGAGGAGGAGTCAGCAGGGGAGGAATGCCCGTCTTCTGCTTATCTTATTCTTGTGGAGAGGTTTTCCCTAAATACGTCTTTATTTTTTCTGTATTTATGGATGTCCGTTTCTGTCTCTGTCTCTGTATTTGTCTCTGTCTCTGTCTCTGATTCTGTCTTTGTCTCTATCTCTGTCTCAGTCTCAGTCTCAGTCTCAGTCTCAGTCTCAGTCTCAGTCTCTGTCTCTGTCTCTGTCTCTGTCTCTCTCTCTCTCTCTCTCTCTCTCTCTCTCTCTCTCTCTCTCTCTCTCTCTCTCTCTCTCTCTCTCTCTCTCTCTCTCTCTCTCTCTCTCTCTCCCTCTCTCCCTCCCTCCATCCATCCTCAAAATGTTTAAAATAAATCAACAAACAACTTTGCTGGTGTTGAAAACCATCGTAGATTGTGAAGCGAAATTGCCGTATCGAACATTTCCTTTTCATCTTTTAATTCATGGCTTGAATGAAGAGCAGCAATAAACTTCCATCAAAGTGAATGGCGAGGGAAAACAAAAACCACTCCCTCACATGATATAAAAAAAATAAAAAAATAAAACAACACCTGCAAATACGAACATTAAACTTTAAAAAAAAACATATATTTCAATCTTGTCCCAATATATACTTTGCCTAACCCTGTTTTCATTTGGCCAATACAAATCAGCGTTAGAGTTTCCTATTTGATAAAGGTAAATACAAGAGCAAATAATTGTTTTACAGCAAGTTATCCCTCGTTACAGGTCAATGGCCAATTGGTTTGACGAAGTGCCCTGTTTGGGAATTTGCTCTCGAAATTGACATGGTAATTTCAGCTGCCATAACGCACGAGGAGACAATCAGAGAGAGAAAAGATAAGGGTAGATTGGAAGATTGGTAGGTCGGGGGAGCGGGGGGGGGGGGGTTATGGGCAT
>NC_061832.1:19251964-19254464 GCF_019202785.1 Penaeus chinensis
GTGTATGTATATCGTTGGGGGGAAGGACTGATTATATAAATGTATGGGGAATGGCGTATTCACGTGTGCGTGTATATGTGTGTGTAGGGGGGGATTTGCGTATACACGTATGTGTGTGTGTGTGTGTGTGTGTGTGTGTGTGTGTGTGTGTGTGCGCGCGTGTGGGTATG
This sequence comes from Penaeus chinensis, assembly GCF_019202785.1. NCBI lineage: Eukaryota > Metazoa > Arthropoda > Malacostraca > Decapoda > Penaeidae > Penaeus > Penaeus chinensis. Next base: position 19,252,135 of record NC_061832.1, read on the forward strand.
CGTCTGTGTCTATTGATTGCCAAAATGACGAAAACGGAACCGTATTTACTCCCATCAGCAAACCCACTTCCACTTTCTCTGTCATGCACAAGAATCTATAAGCATGTGTTGTAGTTTCCCGACTTAAACTCCGACAGTGCCAGGCTTGCGTTTACCCGTATATTATTTCATGATAATAAAGATCAAGGAAAGGGGTGGGGGGGGGGGGGAGAGATTGCCCCCCTCCCCCCTGTATTAGTGAGCCGATATTTGCTTCAAAGTTCAGGATTGTGGTATTAATAATGCAACATGCAGTCCTAGATTAGCTATACCAAAACAATAGTAATTAGTAATCATTACTCGAATCAAGTAATTGAATGCTATTTCGTATATATATTCTTATATATGTTGCTATTGCATTTTCACTGTCGCTTTCCAAAATGATGGCAGGTGTGTGTAAAATTTAAAACCTATATTACAACAAAGTCATTTTAATGAATGTAGTTGAGTGAATCATCACTTCCACGCTACATATGTTCTAAGTTATGAATTAATAGAGTGCCTGTCCATTTACTTTCGTTTTCTATTTAACTTTGATATTTTGACGACGTAATCGATAAAGTCCGTGTGACAGATGTGAATGAGTCTTCATTGCTGTTTGTAATAGAATAATTCATATTACGTTTATTTTTTTAGAATAAAATGTAAAGGGGTTGGTAATGGTTGGGTGAACGGACCTTCAAATGACATTGGTATATGTTAATGTTTACCAACAACCTGTCAATTATCTAATAATTATCATCACTAACGCGTCAACCTGTCATCAGTCATTACCTTCATATGAAATGCATATTCGCCCCAATGAAAGAAGTGGAGATATAATAATAACAGTTTTATTAACGAGTTATAGATTATATCAGTTCATGAATCTTTCGATGTGGGTTACTAGTAGATAAAATACATCAATTTGATATTTCCGGAAAGGTCATTAGTGTTGCTTTAATCTTTATTAATAAGGAGTGGTATATTCTTGTATATTTGAAGGACCTGAGTCATTTTCTTATTTTTATTTCATTTGATTTCTCAATACTTCAATTCCTGTTTCTTTTATATTCCTTCAACGAATCTTAAATGTCTCCTTAGTAAAAGCCACATTACTTTACATTATCAATAGTCTCAAATTATATAACGGAAGCACTCAGAAAGCACAACTCTATGCTAGTACCCCAACACACGACTTCAATATACATAAGCGTGCAGATCCATGTTCTATTATGAATCACACCGGCAATGCATCGTTTCGTTGGATCCAAGAAGAGTACATGGATCCGGTTCACAACAGAATCTCATCAACTGGTTATTGTGTCATGACCAACATCCCAAGAAATCTACATCACAATTTGACTAATCGAATAAGACAAGCTAGGCTATGCACACACACACACAGACACACACACACACACACACACACACACACACACACACACATACACACACACACACACACACACACACACACACACACACACACACATACACACACACACACACACACACACACACACACACACACACACACACACACACACACACACACACACACACACATATATATATATAAATATATATATAAATGTTGATATTTTGTTAATTTGTTAAACTAGCCTAATCTCATGAAACTTAATTTTGACGTGTGACGTAAAACAAGATGAACGGAATTGAATTTTCTCACAGCGTATAAAATGTTCTTGACTTTCAATTTAATAATATGAGAAATGCGCTTATGTGTTACCTAGCGCCGATGTGAGAAATAGGATAACAGGGTGATAGATAACATCACGCTCTGACTGAACATATGGTGATGGTGATACTTCTATTACTACTCCTTCTGCGGCTAATATGATGGTGATGGTATTGATGATGATGGTGATGGTGATGATGATGATCGTGACAACAATGGTAATGATGATGATGATGATGATGATGATGATGATGTTGGTTATGATGATGGTGACGATGATGATCGTGACGACAATGGTAATGATGATGATACTGATGATGGTAATGATAATGGTGATGGTGGTATTGATGATGATGGTAATGATGATATGGTGATACTGTTGGTAATAGGGATGGTGATGATAATGATGGTGGGGATAGGGATGGTCATGGTGAGGAAGATGATGATGATGATGATGGTGATGATCATGTTGATGGTGATGGTGAAAAAAGGATAGTTATGGAGATAATCATGATGTGATGATAGTTGTGATGATAATTAAGGTAATGGCGATGATAATGACGATGATAATGATAATAATAAAAGTAAAGATTATAATAATAATGACCAT
>NC_061832.1:19276964-19279464 GCF_019202785.1 Penaeus chinensis
TCGGAGACTTTCTCGGTCCCCCGCCATGCGTGTAACCGCATTACTACAGCGCCATGTCATTTAATTATTAAAGCCTTAGTAAGACAGTCGAGAATTACGAATCTGAGGTTCAGTAAGTGATGTAGATTACTTCACCAAATTGCTTAACCAATGGCGAGAGCACGTGGACACACACGATACAATTATGTTTATTCATTTGTGTGTGTGTATATATATATATGTGTGTGTGTGTGTGTGTGTGTGTGTGTGTGTGTGTGTGTGTGTGTGTGTGTGTGTATGTGTGCATAATTTACAGATATATCCATACATATACATTTATATACACACATATACGTTTATACATATATATTTACATATATATAAATACATACACGCACATATATATACATATAATCATTTATATGTATATATATGCATATTTATATATATTTTCACACACATGTATATATAAATATATGTATGTGTATATATCCATAAAACCTTATATATACACACATATATATGTGCATATGATCATATACATACATACATATAAATATATATATATATATATATATATATATGCCGCGATGGTCCATTGGTTAGAGTACTGGACCGCGACCCTCGTGGTCCCGAATCCAATTCATTTCAGCGGCAGTCACAAAATGCCAGCACTCCGATTGCCTGCTCGAGCCCGGTCTCACGGCGAGACAACGAAGTTCTTGCTGACGCGCGGTCAGTCAGTGAAGGCTCCAAACAGGCAACAGTGGTAATGCCAAATAACCTCTCATTAAGAAACCGAAATGGAATTAATGGCTGTTAAACAAACAAACAAACAAACAAACAAACAAAAAATATATATATAATATATATGTATATATATGCATGTATGTATACATGTATGTGTACATATGTTTCAAACATAATTATGTATATGACTATCAATCTATCTATATCTATCTATATATATGTATTATGTATGTATGTATGTATTCATATATCTATCTATATACATATATACATTTATATGTATATAGCTCTGTGTCTGTGTGTACATATATACACACATACAGGTAGCCTTGGAATAACCATTAAACAATATACATCAATTCTTGGGTCTCTACAGAGAATTGGGGACCATCAAAGCCGCAGCCACAACTCTTCAGTAATTCTAGGAGCTTGGGAAGGCCTTGGTGACATATTGTGCGTGTGACAATATTCTGTTGTGCTATATTTCACTACACCATTCAAAACCCTATGTATCTCACGGCGTTATCCGCACCTGAGACACGCAAAAGGGTCCGAGAGGGTGCCAATGTCGGGTTCTCCTTCAGGCATCTGTTAGCCTCAAATCCGACCTTACAAGCACACACGTCCATCCATCATAACGACTTCCCTTTCTGCCTTTCAGGAGCAAAATGGCCCTCCTCTTCGCCGGTGCGGACACAGGACAGGTTCCGACGAGTCACTGGAAGCTCAATTCAGTCCGAAAACAAAGATCGAAGCTTCAGAAAAGAGGCTTCGAACTGTGGAAGCGAAAGTCAGGATGCGTGAAGCGATATAACTCCGCCGAGGTCAGCAGAGGCGTCGGTGCCACTTACAAGAGCTGCCTGCTGATTGGACTTCTCCTTATCTTGAACATGCAGCCTAGCAGGTGAGATGCAATGTTGATACTCATTGCAGATGGGATTATTGATACTTCAAGCACAAACTGTTTATTGTAAAAGTAAGGATGATTTTAACGCAGGAGAACCAACCTAAAAAAAAAATATCATGCCAAACCCGAAAAAATATCATCTTGATTTACCGTAAATACGGGCTTTCTCCGGGTTAATTAATGAAAGACTGATAATCATGTCAGTTCAGTATGGGCAAGACTAATGAAATCGCTGCCTAAAAATAGAAAAAAAAAAAAATAATAATAATAGCATGATAAATAACGCATGAAATAAGATAACTTCTTGGCCTTGATAAAGGTTTCTTTTCTTGTATCTTTTGCCGAAATTCCGAGTCGGTCATCAACCTTTAAACTATATCAGTAAGAAAGAGTGAAAGAATTTCCTTTTATTGGTCATTTTCGTTTCTATAAAAAAAATGAATTTGTAAGATTCCATAAGCACTCTTGATTGTTTTGTTTTTTTTTTGTTTTTTTATGTATCTAAATATGGGCAACGTTTATGTGTGTGTGTGTGTGTGTGTGTGTGTGTGTGTGTGTGTGTGTGTGTGTGTGTGTGTGTGTGTGTGTGTGTGTGTGTGTACTTGCATGTATATGCCTATGTGTGTGTGCGTGTATATATACTGTGCCTGCTTGTGTTTTTTTGTGTGTAATTGTGTGTGTGTGTGTGTGTGTGTGTGTGTGTGTGTGTGTGTGTGTGTGTGTGTGTGTGTGTGTACTTGCATGTATATGCCTATATGTGTGTACGTGTGTATATACTGTGCCTGCTTGTGTGTTTTTTTTTATGTGTAATTGTGTGTATGTGTACATGTACGTGTGTTTGCGTAAGTGTGCATGCTTATGTGT
>NC_061832.1:19299464-19301964 GCF_019202785.1 Penaeus chinensis
GAAAGAGAAAGGCAATGAAAAGAACAGACACGAGACAAAGCCGGAAAGAGAGAGACATCCGGACATTTAGACAGACTTTCAGACAGACATACTGACTGACTGCTGACTGACTGAGTGAGTGACGGATATACAAGCACAGATAAACAAACATAGAAAGAGAAAAATAAAAATAAAACGACAAACAAAGAAACAAAATCAGAGACAGACAGAGATAAAGAATTTAAAAAAAAAAAAAAAAACACACACAAACAAATACAAACAAACACACACACAGACAAAAAAACGGGGGAAAAAAAAACCGAAGAAAGGACAAAGAAAGCGCTGAATATCGAGCAAACACTTAGACAGCCGATACCGGTTATGCTACACGCCTATGTCTCCTTCTCGCCCCGTCTCTCGCCATCTCCTGTCACTAACGCCTGGCCACTTTTATGCTGATGGCGCATCGGCATCGCGTAGGATCTGCATAACACACTCGAGTGAAGAACCGAAATTAGGGTCGAGGTTTAGGTCGAAAATGCCTCCCTGGATTGGAGTGAAATGGGGCTTATCTGCGCGGGGATTGAATACTATGAATGGTAATAGCGATGAGAATGACAATGATGATGTTAGCAGTGATGGGAATAATGGTGGTGGTTATTACGAAGAGCGAGATGATGGTGATGATGATGATGGTAATGATAGAAATTATGATAATAACAACAAAACAATGATAACGATGATAATGATGATACAATGTTGATGCTTATGATATATAGTCATAATGATAATAGCGGTCATATGAGTGGAAGCAGCGGTAATATTATTAGTGATATTAATGATAATATCAGTAACACACGTAATCAAAACGTATACTGATTATAATGAGAATAATAAAAATCATAATATCAATAAAATTAATAATATTGATAATGACAATAAGACTAATTGCAACAAAAATCACGTTATGAACATTGATATTGTTACTGATATTAATGGTAATGATGTTGATAACAATAATGATGAGGATAATAAGAAGAATTTTAACGGTACCTATAATAATTCAGAACAGGATATGCATAACAAACTTTTCGAAATATAGATGTGGACTGGAAAGCTCCCTCAGCAAAATGAAATAGTATTACCCGTAATGATGTTACCGAGTAAGGAAATCCCGCAGACTTTCGACGTTCATCTGTGGATTTCAAAGACGCTTCTACACCTACTCAACAAGAAAGGTACTAATGATCCTTAAAAAAAGAAAAAGATAGAAAAATCCTGTTGTAGAAGAGATAATTCTTAGGGGAAAAAAAAGTTATATAAAAATCTTGTTGTAGAAGTGAGAATTCTTAAAAAAAAGATAAGTCTTAAGTATCTTTTCACGAATCCCCCCCCCCCCCCCTCTCTCTCTCTCTTGCTCATCTCAAAAGAAAAAAAAAGGAAATCTTTACAAGATACATGAGGTGCTCCGGTGTCTTTAAAATCCGTACAAGTCTAGTCCAATTTTCTGTTAATTCATTACGCCGACGTGCCTTTACGAGCGCTGGGGTCGCTTTTCTAGGAGGAAAAAAAAATCTTTTTCATAGACATACTCTTTGTTTATTTAATCAAAGCCACGTGTCTCGACTTGTAACTTTCAGAGTCCTCTTTAGTAAAGTTTCTTCATTATTTTTTTTCTCTCCTTTTAGTACTGGTTCGTCGTATCTTTTATATATCTTTCTCATTATTTTTTTATAATTATTTCTTACCCTCTTGTGTGCATCAGCATGACATTTCTTTCATGGAAAAAAGACATAAGACATACTAAAGACGCGAGAACAAAACATTCCTGAAATTCTTGCCTTCTCATAAGAAAATAAATGTAGAAATAGTAGCCTAGAGTGTATTCAGCGGACGTAGACAGTTAATTGACTCAGAGGAGCACGTTCACATTTGCTCGGTTCGTTAGGTAAGAATTGAATCAAAGCCTCGGAAAAGTCTGTTCTAAAATGGTGAACTCTGTTTTGGGAAGCAGACCAATCTCATGTGATTAATCTCGTTTTCGTATCTCATAACGCATCCCACTTTTTACATTACTTTTTTTAACAACATATCTGCGTGCTTTAATTAACACAAAAGCGCTCGGTAAAACGGCTGAATCGGCAGTTACTGGTGACTGCCTGAGAACTATGAATAATAAAGCATGAAACGTAGTTGTAAATATCAAAATCAGAGTATATAATTGCCTTGGCATTTAAGAATATAATAGTCTTGGCTTTTTAAAGAAAATGTAACGGTCCTGGGAATATAATGATCTTGGCCTACAAAGCGCCCTCGCTGTTTTTGCGATCTTACTTTCAAATATAAAAGTAATGTGTACAGTTTCTTTTTTCCGCGAATGCAAGTCTTAAACATCCCGAGTACACTTTGAGTATGAATGTGAGTATATGGTTATGTAACTACACTCCGCCGTTCTTGAATCGAATGACGTACATGAAGATTTCATTTTTATACGAGCGGAAATTGTGCCTCGGATCCTCCT
>NC_061832.1:19331964-19334464 GCF_019202785.1 Penaeus chinensis
TAATAATGCTTATGATGATTATAATTATTATTATGATTATGAAAATATTGATAATAATAATGATTATTATTATAATAATATAATAATAGTAATAATAATAATAATAATTATTATTATTATTATTATTATTGTTAACATTATTATTATAATGATAATAATAATAACAATAATGATAATAATAATAACAATAATAACAATAATAATAACAATAGCAATTGCAACAATAATAGTTATGATAATGATAATGACGTTAATAACCACTACCATTATAACTATTCTTTTTCCTTTTAAGAATTACTAGGGCCACGTTTTCATAATTTTCGCTAAGCCAATTTTTTATTTACATTTTCAACAAAGGACAAAACTTTCCTTTCCACAAAGTTAACTCAAGTCCCCAGAGTTACTTGTAAATTTGACGTTGAGAATGGCCCTTCAAATTTGTAAAGTTTAGGTCAATATATTTTATGAATAAGTTTTGTCACCTCTCAGGGATCGACAGGTTTTATCATCATTATTGTCATCATCATTATGATTATGATTATGATTATTATTGTTATTATTATTATTATTATTATTATTATTATTATCATTATTATCATTATTATTATTAAAAAATAACATTATGATTATCATTATTATCATCATTGTTGTCATCTTTATTATTATCATTGTTGTCATCATTATTATTATCATCATTGTTACATCATTGCCATTATCATTATCATTATTATTTTTTTATCACTAATGTTCTTATTACTAGTATCATTATTATATCACCGTCTTCAATCTTATTATTATTATTATTATCATTATCATAAGAACTTGTGCACAACATCATTGCTCAATTCTGAACTATATATTTATCAATCTATCCATCTACACAGACGAATTGATAGATAGATACACAGATATATAGATACTTTTTTTTTTTTTTACTTGTCTATTCAATCAACACCAATGAACGTTAACACGCAGACACATATTCTTCTCACTCATCATCATCATCTATTTTCTTCTTACCAAATTTAACATATTTTTCTCCCACCCAGGCTGACTCTCCTCCTCTCCTGTGCCATGAACTTCCAGTCATATCCTCATGACACTCAGCAATGTGCCATGAAGATTGAGAGCTGTGAGTAATGGTTACTTATTCGTACCTCGATGACATTATAAGCTGAAGGAAAAAAAGGAATGTTGGTTATGATTTTTTTCCCGAATGATCGATGTTCTATGATTCAAGAATAATAGTGTTGTATCTGGGGGTAATGGACTGTGTTAATTGAATAGGGGAGAATATTACATTTTTATAATAGTAATGAATACCATAGTGACCGAGTGAGGTGGACTCATTCGTCCTATGATCATTCGTAAATATGATAAAAAAAGGGGTTGGTCCCATATCCATGTGGACGTATAGATGATGATAATGATAATACTGATAATAGTAATAACAATAAAGATGATTATTATGATAACACTAATTGTAATGATAATTATGATGATAATGATAACAGTATTGATAGTGATAATAATAATATTAATAATGATAATGATAATGATAATGATAATGATAATGATAATGATAATAATAATAATAATAATAATAATAATGATAATATTAATAATAATGTTAAAGAAAATTATAATGATTATAACAGTAATAATGATAAAAATAGTAGCAGCAATATTAGTAATAACGATAATAATAACAATAATAACAATGATAACAATTATTATTATTATTATTATCATTATCATTATTATCATTATTGTTGTAATAATAATAATGATAATAATAGTAATAATAATAATTATAACAATAATAATGATAATGATAATGATAATGATAATAATGATAATGATAATAATAATAATGATGATGAAAATGATGATGATGATAATGATAATAATAGTAATTATAATAATAATGATAATAACACTAGTGATAATGATAATAATTATGATTATAATAATAATAATATTAATCATAATAATAATAATGATAATAATGATAATAATAATAACAATATTAATGATAATAATAACGATGATGATGATGATGATGATAATGATAATGATAATGATAATGATAATGATAATGATGATGATAATGATGATGATACTAATACTAATACTAATACCGCTAATAATAATGATAATAAGAGCTACTGACCACCTTCACCATCATCTCTCAGTAATCATTACAAGAATCATCTTCATCATCATCACAACGACTCTTCTTCCTCTTCTTCTCTGTCCTGCCTATCTACATATTTTCGTTTTTTTTTTTGTTTTTTTTTTCCTTTCCTTCCTTCATCTTCTTCCTTTACTTATTTTTTCTATCTATTTTCCTTTTTTTTTTTTTTTTTTACCTTCCTTCATCTTCTTCATCTACTTCATTTATCTTCCAGTATCTCACAACACGGATGACCTGATTTTCAAGATATTTTTCTTTATATTTTATCATCCCTCTTCTTCTTTGTCCTGTTTATCTGTCTAT
>NC_061832.1:19374464-19381964 GCF_019202785.1 Penaeus chinensis
TGTGCCTCCTGCCTTCCCTCTTAGGGTTAAAACTGTTCATGTCGGGATTTTTATTTTGGCAGCGTCGCCCGTGCTTGACCGGATACCCTTCTTGATACCAACATTGGTCCAGGTCAGAGACTCGAACGCACGACCTCTGCCTGAGGAGGGCAACGGGGAACCACTGATCTACGGCGGCTGCGATATTTCTGATGCGCCAATATCTATACATTCGATTTTCTATTTACTTTTGTTATCGACTAATATTACTCCTTAGTATTTATATTGATGTTAAAATAATCTGTATTATCATAATAGCAGTTGATTCCATTATCATGCCTGAGGATTCATTAAAAATAGGAGAATAACATGCATTATATATGTATTACCTCTTGTTTGTATGTGAAGGAGAGAATTATCTATTATGTTTGTTAACAGTAAACTTAATATATAATGGCAACTAATGCCATCTGATAATCAATTATCATCTAGTATTAAGCACCAAATTATTGTCTTAGGAAATAGGTTTTACAGATACCCATTTAATAATATATAAATCAAATGACAGTGACTATTGTACCTATAAACTAAACAACCAAATTATATAGATTATCATGTACACTTTGATTTCAGTTATCTTTTTCTATATACATAGTGATAATGATAAACATAGATTATAAGACAGTAAAGACTATAAACCATATATAGCATGTCATGATAAATGCAAACACAGGAACGTATACGCAGCTGAACTGAAACGCTGTGAGGGAATAAATCGTGACGTATCGAGAGTAACATAACTCATCATCAGTTTTTCGTATTCTATTCTGGCTGGGTTTCATTTCAACAGATAAAAGGGAAAATAACGAGACAAGCACATTCACACATAAACACACACACATACATTACAGGCCCATAAACACTCCCTTGTTCAGGTTTCACTGTTTACGGCTTTATTTTGAGTGTACAACGAGCGTATTTTTTGTCTGTGAATAATCTTTTATAATAGGACGGATGAGGTTTTTAGATATTTATTTGCAATGCGTTATGACAGACAAAAGGAAAATGTAAACCACTTATGTTAAAATTCATCATTATACTCACAGGAATAATAAGATTTACTTATAAGTTATATAGATCATATAAATTATAGATCACATATTTATCAACAAATCTCTTTCCCGATTTCGAGCGGTTTAATTCCTTCGTTAGCGACTAAACAACTTACCCTTTACTATCCCGGAAGATAATTTAAATACAGGTTTTATTTCCCATTAAACATATATATAGGATAAAGTTAATTTATTCATTGAACATCGCAGAAAAAAAACGAGTAGTAAAATGTTTTAAGATATATAGAGACTAAGGGTAGGTTAGGTTTAGTTTGAATTCATTTGTTACAGTGGATATTCTGTTTTTTTTTTTTTTTTTTTTTTTCATTTCAACAGATAAAAGGGAAAATTAGAAGGAAGTTTACATTTTATCAATCTGTATTTTTTTCCCATTATTTTTTTTTTTTTTTTGGGGGGGGAGGGGAGGGAACTGTTTTGTTGTCATGTGTTCTTGTGTGAAAGAGACCCACATTAGAAATAGTAATAACGATATTGATAATGATAATGATAGTGGTAATAATAATGATAATAAGGAGAGTAATTATGAGAGTAATATAAATCGCGATATAGATAATGCTGCTGCTGAAGATGATGATAATGATAATTATGATCATTATCATAATATCGATAATAAAGATAATAATAATGATAATGATGATAAGAACAGGGATAATGATAATACAAACAGCAACAATGATAATAATAATGGTAATGATAATAATAATAATAATAATAATAATAATAATAAACAATAATAATGATAATCATAACGATAATCATCATCATCATCATCATTATCATCATTATTATCATAATTATTTTCACTATTATCATCATTATTATCATTCCTATCATCATTAATGTTGATAAGATCATTATCATCATTACTAAAACATTGCACTCACAGCCACAAAGTACACGATCTTAACTTCCAAGCAGAGTGCTTCATAAATCTGCTGAGTGCACTTTGAACACACCGAGAGCCTGCTTGGAGCCCTCAGTGCCAAGTGGGTGTGCGTGCGTGTGACACTGTGACAAGCTCACTCGAAATTATATAGTGCAAGTTGCAGCTTGAGAGGAGGTAAGCTGTTATCTCTATTATTATTGTTATTATTGTTTTTAGTTTTATAAGTAGTTGTTGTAGTAGTATTAGTACGAGTTTTGCTATTCTATCATTATTATTATCATCATTATTTTTCTATTATTATTATTATCGTTATTGTTGTTGTTGTTGTTGTTGTTTTTTATTATCATTGCTGTTATCATTATTATCATTATTGTTATTGTTATTATTATTATTATTATTATCATTATTATTGTTATTATTATTATTGTTATTATTACTACTATTATCATCATTATTATTACTATTATCATTATTATCGTTATTGGTATTATCATTAATATTAACATTATTATCATTATTATTATTATCATTATTATTATTAGCATTACTATTATTACTATTCTTGTTGTTGTTTCTATGTTTATTGTTATTATCATAATCATTTTATTATCATCATTAACTATATCATTAACACTAATATCATTATTGCCATTTTTACTATCATTATTATCGTTATCATTAGTATTGGGGTTATCATCAGGACTATTGTTATCCTTATTGCTGTCATTAGTATTATTATCATTAATATCATTATTATCATCATTATCATTATCATTATTATTATCATGAGTATTATCATTACTATGGTATTACTAATACTAGTACGACTACTACTATTATTATTACTGTTACTATTATCATTATTATTATTATCATCATTATTATGACTATTATTATTAATATTATTAGCATAATAACAACAACACCACAAATAATAATAATAATAATAATAATAATAATAATAATAATAATAATAATAATAATAATAATAATAATAATAACAACAACAACAACAACAACAACAACAACAGCAACAACAACAACAACAGCATAACAACACATGATTACAAAAGAGGGAAAAGTCAAGTTTGGTTGTTTTTTTTTGTATTCAAATTATGACCTTGGGAGTGAATTAATTTTGCGTTTCTTACAGTTTACAAACGACGCCCTTTGTCTTTTGTGGGAATTAGGCAAGCCACATACATTGCATTTCCGAATAGTAGTGTTTTTATCTTCTATTAGCTAATTATTGTTTTAGTTTTATTAACCACATGCTCCAACAATTAAATCGGGGATAACAGCGGGCATTGCAAAATAACAAGGACCGTGTAATTAATTTGGAATTGATATTATTCTGGCTATAATATGTAACTCAGTAATGTTTGAATGCGTTCCTTGGTTTAATAAATATAACGGAATAATGTTTTTTAAAAATAGGCATAAAGTGTTCGGATTGTTGAAAACGATTGGAGTTCGTTTTCGATTCTTTTTTTTTATCATTCTTCATTCATTTTTTTTTTTAAGTCGGCGATCACCTCTTTTTTTTTAATCAAAAGTTTGTAAGGGAAAAGTTAGAACAAAGTGTATAGGGGTGACAAAAATATTTATATATACGATCGCTATTAAAAATTACGTTCGAACTCGCCCAAAACAAATGAGAATATTCCTTTTTTTCCCCGAATTCGTTATTACTACCATTGTTAAAAAAAACACTTTCCTCTCCAAATGGATATAGACAAAAACGAAAACTAATAAAATCGACTCTTACAATAGACAGACCTTTCAAATAAGAACAGAGTCCGAACAAAAATTAATCTCGGATAAAAGGGATCCTTTGGTGAAAAGAGCGAGAACCACAGCGCTAGATCACGGCCAGCGACAGAACGACATTTTAAGGAGAAAACTGTGTCCGGGGAGCCTCGACTCGCGAACGGGTCTATCACGGCGCGGAGAAAAAGCATGCGGGGAAAACTATATAGCTGAGAGAGAGAGAGAGAGAGAGAGAGAGAGAGAGAGAGAGAGAGAGAGAGAGAGAGAGAGAGAGAGAGAGAGAGAGAGAGAGAGAGAATGTACAGTACGTTGGTGTGTGTGTGTGTGTGTGTGTGTGTGTGTGTGTGTGTGTGTGTGTGTGTGTGTGTGTGTGTGTGTGTGTGTGTGTGTGTGTGTGTCTGTATTTATGTCTCTATGTCTCTGTGTTTGTATGTGTGTATTTGTGATCATATATACATCAAATATATTGTCATTTCTACAATGAGTAAAACAAAAAATACATATAATAATAGATTAAACTCCTTCTATAACTGATTCCCGTTCAACCCTGAAAATAATCATATCAAATACCGAGAGTTTCGGAAGTGTTATGCTAACAACAAAGAAATAAGAGAAATCTGCGTAACTGTTCTTTGCACTGAAGTTGTAGTCCAATACGTATATCACTTCATGGAGGATTAGTTTAGTTTCTGGTCTCCCGTTTTCTGTAATGGACTGGAATTGCTAAAAAAGAAAAGCCTGCTCGTTACTTGCATTTTAAAACAACTGTAGGGAGATATTGGAATAATATTAATGTTATCCCTCAAATCCCACATTTAAGGTGTAAGTTAGAACACGTAAATCGCGAGAAAATATACAAACAAACAAAGATCAAAGAAGATGGGCAGTGTTCACAAAATAGATTCAGAAATTTGTCTCTTACAGAAAATAAGTCCTTAACTCCGAGATTTAGTCTATGATTCCTCGCGAAAGTGGCTTTGACATCGGGGCGGTATGCACGAAAGCTCATGGAATTTTCTTAAACACGTTAGATATTTCTCAATAAAAATATTAATCAATCGTTTTATAAGACTGTTGCTTGGCGAAAGAGAAAATCTGGAAAAACTTTTGGTAACGACAGTAAAGACAGGAGAAAAACAAACAGGAGAAAGAGAGAGAGAGAGAGAGAGAGAGAGAGAGAGAGAGAGAGAAAGAAAGAGAGAGAGGCAAAGAATAGTAATATGTATTATGCAGACCATCAGTAACTCTTCCCATAAGTCTTATAAATATAGCACAAGCCGTTTTGAGGTCAAAAGGCATCATCTTGAAGTGAAATAGACCATCACAAGCCTTCCAGTAGTATCAACACACGACGTGCATATGCAAGTTCCTTCATCTCCATTCTCGGAGACATCAGCCCTTAAATAAAAGGTAATTTCAGTTCGTGAAATCGATTGATCTGAACATCACACCAAACTAACTCACATCAGCTATTCTTTTTCAGCATGTCAGTAATATTGCTTCCTAACAGAATTGCGTACAAGTAGTCAGAATAGTAATATGTATTATGCAGACCATCAGTAACTCTCCCCATAAGTCTTATAAATGTTGCACAAGCCGTTTTGAGGTCAAAAGGCATCATCTTGAAGTGAAATAAACCCTCATTAGTGATGTAATTAAATGCAATATACAACTTAGATTCTACATATAGCGGAATCTGCCAGTATCTTTTGGTCAAATCAAGCTCTGTGAAATATATATCAATAAAATTGCCTTAAGAACCCTCAATACTTGCCACTGGATCGCGGTCAAGGATATTAATGTCCTTTAAACTTCTGAAATCTAAACATAATCTCCAAGATTTCCTTACATGGACAACCGGCTGAACAAGACGATGAAGTATCGGATAAGCCTTATTGTTTATAGGGATCTTACTTTCAAGAATAATAACAAGCTCAAAATACGTATAATCAGACTCATCTGAAAACACATCATTGTACTCTAATATAAGAAATTTAAGTTCTTTGACCTGATTAGTTGTTGAATTTTCATTGATGCCCAAATTATCTAGTTTGCTGTTTAAATTGCATCACCCTTAGTCAATAAAGGGATATTAGCATTTTTTTTTTTTTTTTTTTTTTTTTTTTTTTTTTTTTTTTTGTGTGTGTGTGTGTGTGTGTGTGTATATATATATATATATATATATATATATATATGTATGTATGTATATAAATATATGTATATGTATATATACATACATATATACATACACACACACACACATGGTTATACATAGTAATATACATTTATATATAGTTATATATACATATATCGCCTCGAGAGTCAAATACAGGCGTCGTTGGGGAAGTAAGCGGTAGCACGTTGAACTGAATAGGGAATCCAATCAGGGAAGGTATCGCCAAATAACCAATTAGTAAGAAAGTGAGAGAGGTCTAATTCCTGCAGTGGAATGAATGGCTTCTTAAAGTGAAAAATAAATGAAGGAATAAATAAAAGGAAAATGATTTTGTGTGATACAGTAGAAATAGTGTATATGAGTTGTTGTTGTTTTTTTGTTGTTTTTTTTAAATACAAAGCATAATACCAAACATAAGTAACAATTGTCAGCTGTTTTTGTTTTGTTTTTCCTTTCCTGAGCCTAGACGCACTAAGGCGGTTTCCAGGAATGATGTTAAAAATGCAAACTATAATGGGGAATTTTACAGATGAAGAAATTGGAAAGATCTGATTACCTACGCTGTCTTAGAACAAAGAAACTGAGATGCGACAAAGAAATAAACAGAAGCAATTATTTGTGGAAATTAAATGACTAATAAAAATACAAGAATAATGAAATAAAGATCATGCCGTGTGTGTTTATGTGTGTGTTTATCTTTGTGTGTGTGTCTGTGAGTGTGGTAGCGCTTGTGTGTGTGTGTGTGTGTGTGTAGGGAAGGGTACCTGGCTCTGGGTATACACTTTTACACAGCTACGAAGCATGGGCAATATTCAAAACACCAAAGAAAGCATGAGAAGCTGTTATACGGAGCGTTAACTGTATAGTCATTGCAACGGGCGTCGTGCGCTAACCACAAGATCAACAGTAACATAACGATAGAGGCAGAGCGAAATAAATCTTTGTTCTGAGGCAAGTAAATTATTCGTATTGCATGATATAGCTGCAAAACAAATGAAAGTGCCGGCGTGATGAGGTTAGGGGGAGCAAACAGAGAGCCAGAGGAGGACAGTGTGAGAAATACATCGAAGGTATTCCTAGAAGAATAGAAAGGTTACAGCCTTGCCAAACATCGCCCAAAACTGTCAGAGAAGTCAGGCGTTCCAAACACACCGATGCAATTCCGTGACTATACAATTGTAGAACTACTGTATCTGAGCTAAAGTTTCCTAAAAAAAAAATACTAATACACATTCACACTCGAGTGTTTAGATGGTAGATACATACTTACACAGATATTTATGTGTATATATCACACACACACACACACACACACACACACACACACACACATATAGTACATATACATATAAATAAATATGTATATGTAACAATCCTCCTTGACCTGGTCTCAAACCTAGGTCGTTCCGGTTATGAGACCGGAGGGCCAGTACTAATCCAACTATGCCACGCGACCCACTAAATGGAGTGTGAAACTAGCATCTAACTAGCTCGATAGACATTACCTATTTACTCATACATGAGTAATGATAGCGAGGTTTTACACACATTTCCCA
>NC_061832.1:19389464-19391964 GCF_019202785.1 Penaeus chinensis
TCATTTAATTATCATCATCATTATCGTTATTATTATCATTATTGCTATTGTTATTGTTATTATTGTTACTATTATCATTATTATTATTATTATTATCATTATCATTATTATTATCATTATTATTATTATTATTATCATTATTATTATTATTACCATTATTATCATCATGATTACCATAGTCATCATCATCATCATTATTGTTATTACAGTTATTAATATTGCTACTACTAATTATTATTATTATTATTATTATTATTATTATTATCATCTTTATTATCATCATGATTATCATAATCATCATCATCATCATCATTATTATTATTACAATTATTAAAATTACTACAACTATTATTATCATTATTATTATTATCATTATTATTACTATTATTATTATCATTATTATTACTATTATTATTATAATCAATATTATTATCATTATTAATAGTATAATTATTAACATTATTGTGGTGGGGTAGTGTGGCTTCGTTGCAAATATTAATCTATATGTAATGGGTTCACTGTCATTGTTGATTCCTAAGAAGTGGTAGTGCGAATGATTTTCCATATAAACAACTCGGCATTTCGTATGAGAATAATGCCAAATAAATTATTTAGATCAAATAAAACAATAAAAAAAATATCATAATCCAGTAATATTCACAAGCTTAGTCTACCATGTAAAATCTATAAAACTCTGGTTTATATTTAATATCAAAAACAAAAGAATCATGTCCAGCTCCTATGCATAAAGAAAATCGACATGAATTTTTTTTTTTTTTTTTTCTCGCGTGATGTGATGCCTAGACGTGCCGAGTTTTCCACCTTCCGCTTAGTAAGGAAAATCACCCGGGAGGAGAGCAAAGCGCCGTTGTTTCGAGGAGAATAAATCTGTTTCCCGCTCGACGTGGCTTATATTTATAAAGTTCGTGACGTCATAAGCCACGCCAGACATCGTTCGTAAAAAAAAAAAAAATGTACAAAAAACATTAGGAAAGATACCAAAATCATGAAAAAATGATTTTCATAACAAGATAAAGCATAAAAAATATATACTTAATGTGGAATAGGCAGAAAGAAGAATAACAGAAAATAATATGACACTAAAA
Organism: Penaeus chinensis; assembly: GCF_019202785.1. Classification (NCBI taxonomy): domain Eukaryota; kingdom Metazoa; phylum Arthropoda; class Malacostraca; order Decapoda; family Penaeidae; genus Penaeus; species Penaeus chinensis. Next base: position 19,390,571 of record NC_061832.1, read on the forward strand.
CAGGTATTTCCTAAAATGAGAATAAGCTTCATAGAAAGAAAAAAAAATGACAGAAAAGTAAGGTAAAAATAAATAGATCATAAAAAATGATGTAAGTAACCATGAAGCTCACCAAAGAAGCGAAAAATAATTTGCGTATAAATGAATCGCAGACGAGAGGGCGGTGTCAAAGGGCAAACTCAAACAGAAGTGACTCGTACAAATCAACGAAGCATGGAACAGTCAAAGAGAAATAGGTGAACATATGCACACAGAGAAATCTAACTAGGACGATTGCAGCAAGCATTGACCGGGCTGCGAGATGTCAGGGCGCGCGAGATGAGGGAGAGATGTTAGGGAAGTTGGCGGCGAGATGAGGGAGAGATGGCAGGGAGGTTGGCGGCGAGATGAGGGAGAGATGTTGGGGAAGCTGGCGGCGAGATGAGGGAGAGATGTTGGGGAAGCTGGCGGCGAGATGAGGGAGAGATGGCTGGGAGGCTGGCGGCGAGATGAGGGAGAGATGTTGGGGAAGCTGGCGGCGAGATGGGGGAGAGATGGCAGGGAGGCTGGCGGCGAGATGAGGGAGAGATGGAAGGGAAGCTGGCGGCGAGATGAGGGAGAGATGTTGGGGAGGCTGGCGGCGAGATGAGGGAGAGATGTTGGGGAGGCTGGCGGCGAGATGAGGGAGAGATGTTGGGGAGGCTGGCGGCGAGATGAGGGAGAGATGGCTGGGAGGCTGGCGGCGAGATGAGGGAGAGATGTTGGGGAAGCTGGCGGCGAGATGAGGGAGAGATGTTGGGGAAGCTGATGGCGAGATGAGGGAGAGGTGGCAGGGAGGCTGGCGGCGAGATGAGGGAGAGATGTCGGGGAGGCTGGCGGCGAGATGAGGGAGAAATGTTGGGGAAGCTGGCGAAGAGATGAGGGAGAGATGTTGGGGAGGCTGGCGGCGAGATGAGGGAGAGATGTTGGGGAAGCTGGCGACGAGATGAGGAAGAGATGTTGGGGAGGCTGGCGGCGAGATGAGGGAGAGATGTTGGGGAAGCTGGCGACGAGATGAGGGAGAGATGTTGGGGAAGCTTGCGACGAGATGAGGGAGAGATGGCAGGGAGGCTGGCGGCGAGATGAGGGAGAGATGTTGGGGAGGCTGGCGGCGAGATGAGGGAGAGATGGCGGGATGTGGGAGGCCACCTTACATTATCATTATCAATATTATTATTATCAATATCGTTATCATTATTATCATTATTAATTTTATTATCATTATTATTATAATCATCATTACCATTATTATTATTATTATTATTATTATTATTATTATTATTATTATTATTAGCATTATTATTAGCATTATTATTATTATTATTATTATTCATTATTATTATTATTATTATTATTATTATTATTATTATTATTAT
>NC_061832.1:19396964-19401964 GCF_019202785.1 Penaeus chinensis
AAAGTGACTTGTACTTTCTTTTCGACAGATCCAAATGATGATTCTATAAACAGAAAATATGCTTCGTTATAATCATTTTAGAAAATTATAGGGTTAAAGAGATGGTTATAACGATAGTGGTGATGAATATAACAACAATAGAAATAGTATGTGGCAGTAGTATGATGGTGATGGTGATGATGTTTCTATAGATAATAAGAATAGTGATAATAATGATAATGATAAATGATAATAATAATGACAATGATAATGATGATAACAATGATAATAATTATAACAGTATTAATGATACTATACCAATAATAATAATAGCAACAATAATAATAAAATACAATTATAATAATAATGATAATAGTAATAATAATAACAACAACAACAAAATAACAACAATAATCATAGTGATAATAATAACATTAGTAACAACGATAACAATGATAAAGCGCCACTTGCAGGACGAAAAGTTGAAACAAAACGCGAAATACAAGTAACGATAATAATACATATAATAATCATCGTACTAATCCAATAACTTTAAGAACGATATGAACATAATATTCGCAACTATGATAATTTTTTTTTTTTTTTTTCATTTTATCTTGAGAGAATAAAAGGGATAGGGAATGTAACGGTGATAATTGGATATTGTAGCGTGTTATTGGATTGTTGATATGACACTAACTAGGCATTAACGATAGTAGTGGTAGCAGTAGTAATGGTATTTATTATGAACAGAGTAATGATAATAATTTTGATACGATGCTAACGTTAACAGCAATAGCATTAATGATATAAACGATAGTAATAACAGCAATATAGAAACAACAATAATGTTGATAATTGATCACGATAATGATGCTGCTGTTGATAACGAAGGTTAATGATATTCGTAATTATAACGACGTTGCTCATAATGAAAATAATGAAAATTGTAATGATACTGATACTAATGATAATAACTAAAATTATTATTATGCATATCATGATAATAATAAAAGTAATCGTTACTTTTAGCATAATTTTCATAGTGATAACAAAAGTGTTGATAATGATAATAAGGACAGTGATAACAAAGACAATGATAATATTTGTAACATCAAATATGATGACCAAAAATGATAATGTAATTGTGATAATTAGTACAACAATTATAACATTAATGATTGCAATAATAATAATAATAATTGCAACAATCATAATAATAATAATAATTGCAATAATTGTAATAATAAAAATAAAGATGATAAAGATGTTAATAAATAATGATAATGCTGATAAAGAGCAAGAACAACGGAAGGAAAGGAGAAAGTGAAAATGAAACAAGAAGAGGAATAAATGGAAAAGAAGAAGAGAGGGAAAAGGAAAAACGGATAAAAGACAAGACGAAGAAGAAACGGAGTGAAGAGGAGAGGAAGAAGAAGAAGAAGTAATGGAAAAAAGAAGAAACGTATTCAAGACAGATAAGCTGATAAGTAGATAGTTGCATACGCAGATAGATAAGTAAGTATACATTAATACAGATAGATAGATGGATAGATAGACAGATAGATAGATGGATAGATAGACAGATAGATAGATGGATAGATAGACAGATAGATAGATGGATAGATAGACAGATAGATAGATGGATAGATAGACAGATAGATAGATGGATAGATATACAGATAGATAGATGGATAGATAGACAGATAGATAGATGGATAGATAGACAGATAGATAGATGGATAGATAGACAGATAGACAGATAGACATATGGATAGATAGACAGATAGATAGATGGATAAGTAGATATAGTGGTAGTAGCTATACGAATTGTGTTAATTATGAAAATAGTAATAATAATGATGCTGATACGATAATGATAATGATAATAACAACAGCAGTAACATTGATGTTAATTGAAGTAATAACAACAATTTAGTGATAATAATAAGGGTGTCACTAATAATAAAAACAGTAGCTACAGGGATAATGATAACTGTTAATGACACTGATACTAAAATATGTTCACGAAATTTTTTTGATGATAACGTATAAATACTGATGATAATAATGACAATGATAATAATTATAGTGTATTCCTGCCTTCATTTTGATAGGTTTCGTGATCATTGATGATGATGATTATGAAAATAATTGCAATGGTAATGATAATGGTACAGTTAATGACGATAACAATAATAGCGATCATAACCTAACCTAAGCATTAATCACAATGATAATGATTTTAATAATCAAATCATTAATGATCCCGATAGAACAATGCTTATAAAACAAGAACAACAATAATGATATTGATGATAATAATGATAATATTAAAGAAACCGATAATACAGCAGCAAGAACAACAATAAAAACAACAAGAAAAATAAACACGGCAACAAAAGTATTAATGAAGAAACTATAAGGAAGAAAAATAAGGCAAATTGGAGGAAATTTAATTATTTTCTCTCTTATTTGGCAACTTCCGAATAAGGTAGAAACGTGATATGACTCGCAGCTTAATTTGAATGACAGACTATTAAAAATCCGATATAAACAGAAGCATGTATCTTATTTATGTGCGATTATGTGAAGAACAAGCGAATAAAAAAAAAAAAAAAAAAAAAAAAAAAAGATATTAACAGCGCCTACGTGGAAACAATTACGTTTAACTCAGATGGGATTCGAACGTTGATTCTTTTCGTGGGAAGCAGCGACCATATCTATTCTGCCATTGCTCTCTAGTAGAGATTAAGAACTGTTTGTTCATTTAAATTCAACTGTTCTCGCATTAATTACTAATCAGTTTATGTGTCTTACTGCATGTGTGAGGGAGTGAGTTTGTGTGTGTGTGTGTGTGTGTGTGTGTGTGTTAGACTGATTAGATAATCATCATTCGCGTTTATCTTTAAAGAATATGAAACAATGACAATATATGAAATATTTCAGTTAATACATATCACTTTTCTTCGAAACCTACTACCACTCAGAATAAAATCACAAACTGCCCCATCGTAGACCCGCCCCTGATGACGTACCATTATTATCCTTATTATTATTATTATTATTATTATTATTATTATTATTATTATTATTATTATTATTATTATTACTATTATTATATAAAAATCATATATATATATGCATATATATAATATAATATATATATATATATATATATCAAATAGATGTATGTATATATCAAATATATATATATACATATATATATATGATTTTTTCCGCTGTCAACTACATGCTATGATATTTTGCGCGAGAAGGGGTTCAAAATGTGTATGAACTATAAAACCCGTAAATCTACATAAAGTGTTAACAACTTTAGTTCCTCGGCACACACATACATGCACACAATCAACCACGTATTCATTGTAGCCCTACTAAGGTTTTTCGTTCAGTTAATCTTATAAAATGGTAACATGGCATATTTCTGTTTACCGAATCAGTGTTTGGTTCTGACGAACAAAAAATCAAGTTACCTTATTCATTTAAAAAAATATATATATATAGATCAAGATAATATATGAAAACTTTGATTTGGTGACAACACATGTATGTCATTTTATCTACCTACACACAGAAGGAAATAAAAACTTTATTTTTCAAGATATTAGATATCAAACAGCATATGGATTAGAGGTAAGTTTTTAGACTTTTGATACCCACCCTCCTTGGAACCACACAAGTAGCAATTCCTCGAGTAGAAACAAGCAAACGTATATTTTCTCACTCGTCTGTTCGAATGTGGATGCAACTCCTCAGAGAAACGCCATGACTTATGAAATGATAATAGCGACAACTGTGATCAGATTTTAGCACAAGATAAAGGGCATTCAGATTAACCGAAACGAATTACACACACACACACACACACACACACACACACACACACACACACACACACACACACACACACACACACACACACACACACACACACACACACAGTGATAAAGCATCTACATATTCACTGTAGCACTACTGCGGTTTTGCGTTCATATGATATTCTATAATGTAAAATATGCCGTATCATGTTTTCTGTTTATTTAAGCAGCTTTTGGTGGTGAAAAGAGCAAAAACAGCCATTTCATTAGTTTCCTTAGCCGCTACTAGATGGTGTAGTCACGAGAAGCATTTACAAAGCGATTGAGCAAAGATTTTTATTTGACTTAGCTGTTATACATGATGTTTAAAAAAAAATTATGAAGCGTTTTCATGTTGCAAGAAATATGAAGCTATAATTAAAAATTGTTGTGTTGCAAGAATAGGGAAAAGCCGCTTCGTCTCCATAGGTAAATCTCACTACAAAGTCAACGATAGCTAATACTACATGTTTTGTTATCAATTCTTTGAAGAAAACGAAATATCAAATGGCTTACGTAGTTCCTAAAAATAGATACTAATACACTAATTCGCTATTTATATTCTACCAATCACAGTCTTCGTTATAAACAACCTAGGATTTTCGCCTCATTCATAAAAATAATATTACGTTATGTTCACATCGATGTGGCTACCAGATATACAAAAATGGAACCCATCAATTGTACTGAAATATAATTCCGAAACTGTACACACACACACACACACACACACATATATATATATATATATGTATATATACATAAACACAAACACACAAATATTTGTGTGTATATGTGTATATGTATATATATATGTATGTATATAATATATATATACACATATGTATACATATATATATACATATATATGTATATATGAATACACATACACATATATATGCGTATGTGTATACACATACATACAAATGTATACATATACATATATATACATATGTGTGTGTGTGTGTGTATGTGTTTATATATATATATATATATATATATATATACGTATATATATATATGTATGTATGTATATATATACGTATATATACACACACATATATATATATATATATATATATATATATATATATATATATACATGAACACACACATATATATGTGTGTGTGTGTGTGAGTGTG
>NC_061832.1:19406964-19409464 GCF_019202785.1 Penaeus chinensis
ATCCTTATGTATGTATTAGGAACATTTACATAGACATTTATTATATTCCAACATGTTGATCATAATGATATTCACCAATGTATCATATGTCCACAGGCCAGTCGTGTATACAGACATCCAGGACTACTGAAGTACATCGATGGTGGTATTATAGGGGAAGTTGTTGTGATAACCGAAAGAGCGAAACCACTGCTACACCATGACTTGGATCAGATGTCACCACTTCACATCTCAGCTGGATTGTTGTCCATTATAGATACTCTGGTTTTTCTTCATGATAGGGTAATGTGGTGTTAATGGGCAAATCACTTTAGGATAATTTTTAAATTTAAAAAGGCTACCTAAATTACTCATATATGTGATCTAATAATCCTTTGTGTTTATTTGATTATTTTCAAATGTATAAACATAACAGGAAGTAATAGTAAAGAGTGTAATTTAGTGTATTTAGTCTTATGATAAATAATATGATATTGATTTGATTTGCATAGTGTTAAATTGTTTAGACTATATTTCCTTTCAGCATTCTTTGTGTGTATATTTGTGTTTATATGAATGTGTTTGTGACATTATTCAGATGTTAATGAATGTTGGATAAGTTAAGAAGTATTAAGTGGTAACATTTCACCTACAGGCTGGTGTAAGTCATAATAATGTCAGTGCTGCCAGTATATTCATCACTAGTGATGGAACATGGAAGTTATGGGGACTGGAGTATTCCTGCAGGTACTAATAATGCATATTCATTAAGCTTCACATAAAGATCCGATTTGTAAATATTCTGTTCTCATAGTTGCATATAAAAGATAAGAGCATAGCTGAAATAAATTATTAAAATGTAATCTTTTCTCCTCATGACAGTTTTGGGGAGCTAACTCGAGATCACATTGAGCACATTAATGGTTACTGTCATGAAAAATCAATACCACCAGATGATAAAGCAAGAATAACACCTGCGTACCAACATGCTCGTGATTCTTATGCATTTGCTTGTTTCGTAGAAGAAATTTTAACGTCTGATAGAGTGGCAGGTTAGTGTAAAGCTGAAAAATTATATATATATATATATATATATATATATATATATATATATATATATATATATATATATATATACATATATACATATATATATACATATACATACATATATATATATATACATAATTGTGTATGTTATTTGCTTTGGTTAAATTTGTAGAACTAAAGTCTGTCTCATGAAATAATATATCCACAAATCACCTAAGCCATTCAATTGCAATTTGACATGCAAAAAATGTGTTCTAAAATAAACATAACTTTTAGTTTAACCCAATGTCACCGGAAAAATGCTGTGCCCAATTTAGAATTCTTTGTGAAATATCTCACATATCTGCTGAGCCACTAAGGAGTCAGTTAGTAGACCTTGTAACCTTACCTGATTTCACCTTTCCTTGAATAGTACTCAAAATTGGCTAATTGGTGACTTAGTACAAGTGGAGCTATCTATATGTAAAAACAATTAATAAAGTGGGCATGGCATGTACGTGCATCCCATGCCCGTTGGCTTTGGGTTAAGTGGTTTTCAATTATCAGGACAACGGATGTAGGAAACTAGATTTATGCCTATGTGAAAATCTCAAAGCTTTGAAGATGAATATGTAGTAAACAATTTTTTGATAGAACTAGAATTATGGATTGTAACTATACGCACACTCCTGCACACACACACACACACACACACACACACACACACACACACACACACACACACACACACACACACACACACACACACACACACACACACACACATTCATTCTCATACACTCACACTCATACACTCACATACTCGCACACTCACACACTCACACACTTGCACACACACACACACTTGCACACACACACACACTTGCACACACACACACACACACACACACACACACACACACACACACACACACACACACACACACACACACACACACACACACACACACACACTACACACACACACTACACACACACACACTACACACACACACACTACACACACACACACACACACACACACACACACACACACTACACACACACACACACACACACACACACACACACACACACACACACACACACACACACACACACACACACACACACACACACACACACACACACACACTACACACACACACTACACACACACACTACACACACACACTACACACACACACTACACACACACACTACACACACACACTACACACACACACTACACACACACTACACACACACACTACACACACGCACTACACACACACACTACACACACACTACACACACACACACTACACACACACTACACGCACACACACACACTACACACACACTACACACACACTACACACATACATACACACATACATACACACATATATGTACACACACACTACACACATACATACACACATATATATTCACACACACTACACATATACATACACACTACACATATACA
>NC_061832.1:19421964-19424464 GCF_019202785.1 Penaeus chinensis
CTTATCACCAGTCTTCAGCAGTACAACAGGGAATCCGCAATTGATTTTACAACATCAGCTTGGAGGGTGCTTCCCCAGCTTCTGTCAGGATGGAAGGTTCTTCACCGATGGGATTACGACACTGACCACGGCCATGTTAGCTGTCCCTTGCGCAGCCTATAACACTTTCTGAAAATACACAAGCCCTCGTACCCAACGCGAACTACAGTCGTCTGCAATCAAAGTTCTGAGATCTGCTCATGGCGCTAGTTCCCAAGCCATAAGGACCAACAGACATCCCCTAGCCATCTCGATCACAGTCGGATACCGCATTAAGGTCACCACAGAAATACAGAATATCCCATAGGGTAAAGCTGCCTGTCACGGAAGCGAGTTTACATGCGTCAGTATTATGCATCAGTGAGATACGAAGCTAAGCGAGTATTTCCCATCGAAAGAAGCTACCTCAATTACTGAAGGCTGAAGTGTGCTTGGGATGGCTATCGTAAGCAGATGGTGACCATCGCTGCAGCCCAACTGATACCAGGAAAAAGACCACTTATCCCATGCACTGGCACTTCATGTGGGTTCTTATATATTTGAAGGAGTCCATCGATAGTATTGATAAATGGAGCTTCAACACTGACGAGCACATTATTTGATTTCCAGGATCCAGGTATTTCTGTCTTTGTATCTGTGACGATCATTGACAACAATTGGAGGACCTCAGTGGCTCACTACGATATTCTGGGTAATTATTCCATGTCTTAGGTTCATCTGTGGATCATTGTAAGATACTAAAATTAAAGAGGACCAAAGTAGAAATCTCCACAACTCTATCATATGTACATATATTTATGTGTGTGAGTGTATATACATACATATATATATGTGTGTGCGTGCGTGCGTGTGTGTGTGTGTGTGTGTGTGTGTGTGTGTGTGTGTGTGTGTGTGTGTGTGTGTGTGTGTGTGTGTGTGTGTGTGTGTGTGTGTGTGTTTGTATGTATGTGTGTATATATGTATACATATATATATATATATATGTATGTATGTATATTTATATGAATACTCGTACGCGCGCGCAAGTGTTTATGTGTATCTGTGTGAGTTTGTGTTTATCTATATATTGATATATATGTGTGTGTGTGTGGGTGTCTGTATGTATGTGTGTAAATATATATATATATATATATATATATGTATATATATATACACACACTGTATTCATATTTATATGAAAACGTGTGTGTGTGTGTGCGTGTCTTCGTGCATGCATGCGTGCGCGCGTGAAAATAATGATGAAGATAACTATAATTATGATAACAATAATAATAATAGTGATGATAACGATAATGATAATGGTAATAACGATGGGATAATAGTAATGATGATAATGAAGATAAGAAAAAGAAAAAGAAGAATGATAATAATAGTAATGATGATAATAACAATCATGATTTTGAAGATAATAGTAATGATAATGATAGTCATGATTGTGATGATATTGAAGAGAATAATAACAGCAATTGCAATGATAATAAAATGATAGTAATGATAATGATACTAATAACAGTGATGATAATGATACTAATAACAGTGATGATAATGATACTAATAACAGTGATGATAATGATACTAATAACAGTGATGATAATGATACCAATAAACTAACAAACAATAATGATAATAATACTCTATTACTACTGCTACTGATAGTAATAATGATAAAGGCAATAACAATGTTAGTGATAATAATAATAAAAATTATAATGATAATAATAACAATAAAAATGACAGTAAAACCAATACTAAAAATAACAACAATAACCCTACACTACAAGGATTTCAAAACTGCACCATTCACTCCGTCCGCAAATGGCCCACGCTGCCCCGCCTCGGAGCACAAGCGACCGACGTTGTTTTGGTTCGGCGAGGCGAGGAGGGACACGCTGACCATGACGGCCGATATGGATTCCGAAGATTCTAGTGTTTCTGTGATTATTAAGAGGCGAATTACACGTAAGATTTGTGAATCGCTTGTTTTGGTTTTCTTGTGAAGTGGTGATTGAATGAGTTTATAGGGGATAGATTGAACGGTTTTTTTTTTTTAAAGTGATGTTCTTTACTCTGAGGAATCTTGCCTAGTTTTAGTGTGATTATTTCGAAATATATAGGAAGGATGGCATATTTATGAATGCTGATATATCCGTGATTATCAGAACTGAAATATGTATAATATGGCGCGCTTTTTTGGGTTGATTTGATTTCAGTTTTCATTGGGGAGTCAAGTAGTCTTTGTTGCATCAGAAAGGTTTCACTTTTTAATTATAAAGACCTGTTAGACTAGAGTTATCAGAATAAGAGGCTAAGGGGAATTATTTTTTAGAGATTTGGGTGAAAGGGCCATTAAGGATATAACTTTATGCATTTCCTATGTGGTGGTTTTGTAGAACCTTAATCAAACACATGTACATATTATACTTTTCCACTTTCACTATAAGATTGTCAGTATCGTTTAGCT
>NC_061832.1:19429464-19449464 GCF_019202785.1 Penaeus chinensis
AATCCTCTTTCCTTCCTTCCCCCCCCTCACTCACTCACTTACATACTCACCCTTTCACTCTTTCACTCTCTTACACTCTCACTCTCTCACTCTCTCACTCTCTCACTCTCTCACTCTCTCACTCTCTCTCTCTCTCACTCTCTCTCTCTCTCTCTCTCTCTCTCTCTCTCTCTCTTTCTCTTTCTCTTCCTTCCTTTTGCTTTTTGCAGTTGCCTTCTCCTCCTAAATATTTAGCTGATTTACCATGAAATTAAATTTGACACTTTATAACTGCAGACCGAATCATGGTTCTGCGCCACCACCCCGACAAGAGACGAGGTGCAGGGGAGGAAATCCGTGATGACGATGATTACTTCACCTGCATCACCAAAGCCTATGAGATCCTGGGAGACCCTGTGAAAAGGCGTTCCTGGGACTCGGTCGATCCCGAGTTTGACGATGATATTCCGCCAGTGACGTCAAACAACAAGGCTAATTTCTTTAAGGTTGGTGTTCATTAAGGTTTATTTTGGGTATTATTGTTGTTTACCATCTTTGTAATGGTATGGGTATTATATTTATTGTGGTGTCTTATCCTTTCTTTATTTGCTAGTTTTGTTGTCATTCCTATTTTTCCTATGTTAATATAAAAGAAAAACATATTAAAGGAAATTAATTGATAGATAGGTAAATAGATCAAGAGTTTAATAGCATAGTTTACCAAAAGTATACCTTCATGTCACAATTATCAGGGCAAGAGAAAGAGAAAGAAGGAAAATGGGTCATAATGAGGAAGAGAGAGAAAGACTACACTCGGGTCTTAAAATTATGCAGCCATGTACTCAAGTGTCATTCCTCACTGTCACCATATTGCCCGATTTTTCCTTTCTTTCACGCACCACACTGTCAACTTTATCCTACAGGTTTTCGCTCCTGTGATAGAAAGAAATACTCGATGGTCTACGAGGAAGCACTGCCCACTTCTAGGAAAGCCGGACGACTCAAAAGAAAAGGTGTGTATGTCAAATAAAGCTTTTTGTCGACTCAGTAATGGGAGTAGTTTTTGTTTTACTCATTTGTGTGTGCTCTTTTGGTTTTGTTCATTTTTTAAACTGATCTAGTCAGTCTTTTATGAGCTTTTGGAAAAGTTGTGAACACAATCTATCAGTGTTACTGCAGTCTTACAGAATGTGAAATAAGTTTTTGAACAAATAAATAGATTGATGTATATTGGAAATATGATGATGGTTAGTTTCTTTTATATTAACCCAATGCCGCCGGGGAAAATTAACAAAAAATGGGGAAAATGCTGTGCCCATTTTCTATATTTTTTTGTGAAATGTCTGCCCATAGATGGCTCTGCAAGTGCTTAGCCACAAAGGAGTCAATTAGAAGACCTTGTGACCTTACCTGATTTGAATTCGCAGTAAAAATGTATTTTTTACTAGTGCTATGAATATAGATGGTGTTATTTTTATTATAAACATTATGATTATTATAATGTTTTTTAATATTAGTAACTGCAAAATAAGATAACATAAAATATTTCGTAAACCAAAGAAAAGGGTGAACGGGCGAGACAGGCAGTACTCGTAACTGGCTCATTAGTCACTTAGTACAAGTATAGCCATCTATGTAAAAACAATCAAACAAGTACTAACAGTGGGCATAGCACGTGTCAACCCATCGTACCCGTCGGCAAGGGGTTAATAACATAGTATTCCAGTAGTATACAAAAATTTTGAATTTGGATTTTGGATTTTAACATTGCACCATTTCTTTTGACAGGTTGACAGGTTTTACAGCTTTTGGTACGACTTTGAATCCTGGCGAGAGTTTTCATATCTTGATGAGGAAGAGAAGGAAAAAGGGCAAGAGTAAGTGGAGGAGAGGGGTTATTATTTATTAAAGAATTATTTTATAATATTATGGCCTCAATTGCAGCATAGAGTAGTGAAAAGATTGTGATATAGATTTTACTAAAAAGTGATATTTCAGAATAATGGTTTGCTGTTGGTTATTTAAAAATTAAAAACGGGATTCCACTAGGTTTATGTACGCTAAAAATGTTTTTGAATTGCAGTTATTTTCCAAAGGTATTTCACGAACAGGGTTTCTATTGACACCTCTCCTTCTTTCAGCCGGGAAGAACGAAGATGGATAGAGAAACAAAACAAAGTTGAGCGAGCGCGTCGACGCAAGGAAGAAATGGCTCGACTCAGAAGACTAGTAGACAATATATATGCCTGTGACCCCAGAATTGCAAAGTATGGGTCATCTGGATAAGTTTTTTCTTTGTTTATTTTATTTGTAATGTTCATGACATCCCTTTTCAATGTTGCACTGTTCAGACTTTGTATTTTAATGATAGTTCCTAATGTTATTAAAGTTATAATGATTATGGTTGTGTAGTAATGTCAGGGGACTTTTGCTGCTAGTTTATGTCTCTCTCTCTCTCTCTCTCTCTCTCTCTCTCTCTCTCTCTCTCTCTCTCTCTCTCTCTCTCTCTCTCTCTCTCTCTCTCTCTCTCTCTCTCTCTCTCTCTCTCTCTCTCTCTCTCTCTCTCTTCTTTTTTGTTTTCTTTTGTTTTTCTTTTCTTTTCTTTTCTTTTCTTTTCATTTCTTTTGTGTTTTGCCTTTTCTCTTTCTCCTGGGCTGTTTCACCCTTTATATATTTCCCCTCATTATTCTATATTCCTGCATCTTGCTGCATTGCAAGAGTACACAAACATTCAAAATTGATATGACTTTATTATTATACAGATTCAAGGAGGAAGAGAGAGAGAGAAGGCTGGCCGTGAAGAAAGCTCGAGCCGATGCCCTGAGACAGAAGCAGGAGGAGGAAGAGAGAGTAAGTTGCTTTTTTTTGTTCTTTCTTTGTAGTACATTATGTTAAAATAAGTTAGTATCCCTCCTAGTTGGTATTTGCTGAAAATGCAGTACATTTTTTTTTTTTTTTTACTTATGTTTTGTTGCTATTATTGATGTTGATGGCAATAAAAAACACACATACATAGATACACAAATGTCCATATGTACAGATGCACATATTCAGATACACAAATACACCCTTGAAATACAACACAAAGGTACACACACCAATACACAGAAATATATAGTCTTGCCAGTGTGTTTCTTCACATATGATCGGTTTAGTTGTGTACATAAGATTAAACCTCAATTATATATATTTAACATTCTTCCTTTGACATTATAGATAAAACAAGAAGCAGAAGAAGCCGAAAGGAAGAAGAGGGAAGCAGAAGAGGCAGAGCAGAGAGCTAAACAGGAAATAGAGAAAAAGGAGAGAGAAACACTAAAGAAAGCCATTAAAAAAGAGCGTAAGGTATGATAGAGAAATTGTTGTTTGCCGAGCAAGGATCATTACAAATGTTAGATAAATAGAATGTGGATTTTTTTTTTTTTTTTTTTATTATTTTTTTTTTTTTTTTTTTTTTGAAAAAGACAGATATGAGTTAGAAATGCTGCATGTAAAGTAGGTAGAAAACTTCATGTCCCTCAATAGACATATAGGAATACAAGTAGAAATGCCCTTTATGTATATTGAATGCATGTAGTCTGCTTAGCTCAGGGAGATGCACAGAGAAATCTCTCTTTTACAGACTCTACGAACACTCTGTAAGGACCATAATTACTATGCAACCAAGGAAGATGACAAAGTACAGATAATGACAGATGTTGAACTGTTATGCGAGGCTCTGGAACTGAACAAAATTGAGGACCTGAACAAGGAACTCACTCGGGCGGGGAAAAACCATTCTTCAGCAAGAGAAGTTCTGATGAAAGAGGTTTGTGGATTCGTGTTTTTATTTATTGGTTTATTTGTTCAAGTTCCATTTGCATATATGTTTATTTTAATTTATGTGTGTTAGTATTTGTCGGTGTGTATATATAGACATGGATTTTCTGGAATCTTGTTCAAATTTTAAGAGGAAAGAAAACATTCATACAGCACAGTTACAGTGAAAGTGTTCATTACCATATTTGTCAATCACGAAACGCAGGTAGGAGAAATCCGCAAACAAATTAAACGTGAGCGAGAGGAGGTAGCCTCAGCAGCAGCAAAAGGGGGTGGGGGTAGTGGCGGTGATAGTGCTGCTAATAAACCTTGGAATCAGGATGACCTACAACTTCTTATCAAGGCTGTCAACCTATTTCCAGCTGGTACAACTAAGAGGTAAGTAGGATAACCTTTCTCATATGTATGGCAAGGATTTTTCTTATCTTTTCTTTCTTTTCTGTCTTTCTTGAAATCAACTTTCTCATTAACTTTTGTTTTTTCTGCTCCTGCACATGAATTTACCTTACTATTTTTTTTTTTACAATTTCTAAAATTTTAAGATGGGAGGTGGTATCAGAATACATCAATCAACATACATCAACAAACATCACAACAAGGAATGCCAAGGAAGTGTTAGGAAAAGCCAAGGAATTGCTGCACTCGGATCAACACATGCGAGAAGCCGCTAATAAACACGCATACCAGAGTCTTGAAAAATCACAGACAAAGCCATCAATTAGTGATTCTACCGCTTCTCAGAGGTTCGATAGTAAGTATGTGAGGGATTAACTGTCGAGGTTGTGATATGAATATTCTTGTGCTTATAGAGTTTTACACCTTGAGTCTGTTCGTGATCAAGCAATATAGTCTATATTGCTCTGATGGCATGATAGTCAGCTATACAAATTTGTCTTGCATGTCTTTGGAGTTAAGTGTGACATACATGCATACAGCCTCACTCCCCAGCACATTCACAGTATTTCCATGAAAAATAGCATATGGCATACTTGTAATTAGTAAAATATTGTGAATGTGGAAACACTGAATAAGAGATACACTTCCTAAATGATAACCCCCCCCCCCCCCCCCCCTTAAAGCTCCTCAAGAAATGCTGGGTATGAACACCATGGCATGGAGTCCTGAGGAGCAGCGTTTACTAGAGCAGGCTTTGAAGACCTATCCAGTGTCTACACCAGACCGCTGGGATCGCATAGCTGATTGCGTGCCAAACCGCACCAAGAAAGACTGCATGAGGCGATACAAGGTAAGGTCCCTGTACTATGTCCGACAGAAAATCAGGGGCTTATGTAGGGGAGGTCTCAAGCACCACCTTAGCCAGATTGTAGGATGTGAGGATGCATTGTCATGGGATTTAGTGTGACTTTTTCCTTTAAAATTGGTCAAACCCCGGTTTTTGTGACCTGTCTGTGTGTCTAGCAGGACTTCAGGAGTTTCAATAAAAGTAATAACTGTATCAGTATTTATATCATTAGAAAAAAATAAAAAACTCAAGGAAAGAGTAAATCAGGTGACGTCCTTGGTGGCTGAGCACAGTCTATATGAACATTAATTATGAAATAAAACTACAGTGAATATTATATGCTGCCAGCCGCAGTGGGTTACTATGGCACAAGTCTGTGCTGTTCTCCTTTCCTGTTAGCTTGTTCAGGATTACGAAAATAAAATTATTAGAATATAACACACAAAAAACATGAAATGTGTTAGTTTTTTCTTCTGTAAGAGAAATATTAAAGGATTAATTTGTATCTATGTAGTTATGAAAGCATTTTCTGTAATCTGTACACTGAAATTACCTCAATATTGAATGCTATTAATTTTCATTCATTTATAAATTCATTCAGTTGAATTAATAACCGTATATTTTTCCCCAGGAACTGGTAGAGATGGTGAAAGCCAAGAAAGCTGCTCAGGCTGCAGCTGCCAAGAAGTAAGAGAAGAAAGAAGCAAATGGTGAACAAGAGATTTCTTTAAGTTGCCATGTAGAAAATATTTACATTGCATCGTTTCTCCATAAGAAAAAGGACAAAAAAACATAACTTGGTGGATCATTTTAACTTCTGTAACCCTGAAATATAAAATACATCATATATAACTGAAACAAATGGAGTTTTGGAATACCCAATATTTAGCAAGAAGATGTATACTCCATTTTGAACCAAAAAAGAAAGTATGTTGGTGTATGTATCAGGAGTACGTTGAGCATTGGAGTTTCCATGAGTGGTAATTGAATAAATTATGGTTGATAATTTGATTACTTAAAATATTCAATTGACATAATAAACATGTTTTTTTAAAGATACAACAAATAAATTATTTCCAAATTATTTCTGTTTTGAATAGTATATTCCACTTAGAAAAAGGTCAATTAAACAAGGACTATAAGATTATAATGAATACTCTATATTTTACAAAGCAGGGTAGGCAAGGCTGATCAATGGTCCTTAGAGGACTAACTGGGGAAAAAATCCTCCAAAAAGAGAGACTAGACCTGGTGGTTAGAGCTGAGGCTGAGGTCTTCTGAAGGCAAGAGGAACTTCACAAGCCAATAGATTTGAAAAGAAAAAAACAAGGTGTGCAGTAGGAAGAAGGATTGGATTAATATTGATTCTAGATACTAATATCCCCTCCCCCAATCCCATACCTGTTGTTGCCTTGGGTGGGCTTAGGAGACGAGGTCTGAGGCCCAGTGTAGGAGATCACCTCTATCTTGGACCTCAGCCCTTGCTTCAACTAATTTTGCATAGTTTTTTCTTCTGTCCTTTTCCTTCTCTTCTTTAATCCCTTCTTCTGTCCACTTCTTAAGGTAAGAGAGTCGATCTGAAAGGATGGAAGGCTGGTTTTGTGTCAATCCTAAACAGCCTCCGGGAACCATGGTTATGATATTATCTTAGTTAATTGCTTAGCATTTACCCCACATATATCATGCTCACCATGGCCAGTAATGAAGATCTTGTACCCTTATTAGGGGCATTAAGGCTTGCCTAATCATCAACTAGCTTATCTAAATTTGACTTTACTGCTTTTACAACCTCTACATCTCCATTGATCATGGCTTCAACAACTGCTACAACTACTCCCACCTAGATGCTTGTTGTCAACTCAGTCCTTTATGAATTAACAACCCAGGTTATTACTCAACCTTCAGAATACACCCCTTCCTCTCTGCCAGTATCCTCCTCTCCATCTCCTGCAGAGTCTTCATTATCTGCCCCCTTCTCGCTTATCACCACTCTTCATCCTTATTGTTTTCCCCACAACACTACCCCACTCCACAACTGCCACCTCTTTCTCCCACCCTCGTCCTTCTACTGCTTCCACCTCTGTAAATCTTTCTAGTACTCTTTTTAGCCCAGCCAAGTGGGATCGATTCTTTGTGATTCCCCCTACAGCCCTTTCTCTTCCATCAGTGTCTCCAAACATAAATAGGCAAAGTTTCCTTTCGCAGTCATTCCTATCGTTCACGCCTTGCCAGTTACATCCCAAGCTTGTATACTATCTACCCTGACTGACTTCACTGGCAGAACTATTCCAACCCAACCTCACTCACAACAAGGACTGGTCAGACTGTGAAAACGACCTACTTGCCTGCATTGTTGACTATGACGCAGTGGCAGTACAGTCCTACACCAATATTGCCAAGATTACTTTCCGTAGACAGGACCTCCCCAGTGAAGTTTATATTGGTGAAGCATCCTGTCCTGTCCGACCATGTCAACCCCGTCCTTGTCAATGGCAGAAGTGTTGGCGTTTTAGCTACCCAGCCCAACACTCGCCCTACAGCCCACTGCTCTTTATGTGGCCAACCTAGTCATGACCGTTCAAATTGCTCTGCTCAGGCACTCACCTGTGCCAGTTGTGTGGCTCCCATAATATACTCTATAGGATCTGCCCTGCCTAAAAGCTCGAGTATGAGGTAGCAGTTCTCATATCCAAACTAAACTTCATTCTACTTGAGGCCAGACAGGAAGCACGCCGAGTTTTTCTTTTTCTACCTATTCCAACACAATCTTTCGCTTCACTCCCCTCCCATCTTAAGATGCTTCAACATCTCCCCAGTATCTTCCATCTACCCCGAACCATCCTACCTCTACTCACTCTCTCTTCCAGTCTAATTTCTTTTCCAGTCTAAATCCAGATAATCCAATTTCTACCGCTTCCCCGATGCCTACCCCTCTTCCTTCTCACTTTCCCTGTCGTACCAGGCAGTCTAAACTTCCACCCCATCTACCACATTTTCTATAACACCCACCTCTTCCTCTGCTCTTTGGACATCTGTCCTCTCTTTTCCTCATAAGAAAGTCTTCATTTCTCAGACCTCCCCCTCCAACTCCCCTCTAGAAACCGTTGAAGATATCCAAAACTTCCTAAACATGACCCAGGAGAACGCTCCGCTCTCTCATCCACCCTCCAATCTTTCTATTCCTATTCCCTCTACATACAGAGTAATTGCCGATGTCCAACCTCCTCCTTCTCAAGTCCCCCCTACCCCTCTTCCTCCCACTCTCTCCCAACACCTCCCCTTCTCCATATGCACCATTCCCCATTATTCTTACCGCTCCCACCTGGATTCTCATGTGAATCCCTTATAACGCAACAGTGTCCTGCGGATCCTTTCCATCCTGGCATTCTTCCTGATACTTCACCACCTTCCCATGTCCCCTTATCCCATTCCCCGGATTCGTCTCTTTCCACTTCTCTAACACCCCTTTCTACCCTTATTACCCTATTGCAGTTTCCCTTAGCCCTTTACCATTTTCCCTGCCGTACTCCATTTGCTATCCCCTCTTTTCACTACCATACTATCCTATGGCGCGCTACAACCTTTGACATCCAACACATTTTATCTTTAGCTAATCGTTAAATTATTTTTACCCTTTTCTCAATAATACTTTACAATAGTATTACATGGCTTTTGATGTCTAGTACAATCATTTGTTTTAACCATTAACCATCATTAATATTTGATACACTTTGAGGCATACACTGACTATTACAGAGAACACGTATCTACTACGTACTAGTACGAGGAGGATAGATGTCAGCAGTCACTGTGATGTAGATGAAACGGGAGCAGAAAGACTGGAAGATGAATGATAAGAGGGTTATAAATGTCCTCGAGAGTTTCTGAAATGGAATTTGTTTGGGAGGTCTGAGAAATTTTCTTATGAGGCGGAGAAGAGGGGACACGTTTGTGGAGTGGAGTAAGGGGTAGCAGAGGATGCGGTTGGAGATGGGATGAAACGTTTACACTGTCTGATGCGATGAGTCGAGTTAGGAAGAGGAGGGGACAATAAGGGGCATGGGATTAGGGGGGATTTAAAAAGAAAATCATTCATAAACGATGTAAATCCACCTGTGAACCAACCTAAAGTAATATATGAATGTAACATAGTAAGAGGAATGAAGCTTAATGTTTCGTTACAAATTCATACTTAGAAAGACCTGAGAATAAGATAAAAGAAAATGCATATGTAGTGTATATATATTTTTGGTGTTCATTTCAAAAGCCTTAAGAAAACAGGCCTTGAAAACCACTCAGAGGCCACTTAAGGGTCAGCCACGAGGGGAGAGAGAGAGGAGGTGAAGGGGGGAGAAAGAGAACGAGAGGGAGACCGAGCAGTTTGAGGAAGAGGAAGATAAAGTAAATAAAGGAAGGGAAGGTGGTGGAAGATGTAGGAGGTGAGGTAAAAAGATAAGGAGAGAGATAGAAAGATGCTGCTGCAGGAAACCAAAGAAGAAAAAGAAGACATGGCTTAGCAAATGTAGCAATATTTTTATCTATAGAAATATTTCAGAAAAAAAGAAAAAATGGCAAGAATTCATTAAAGATAAATTAACGCAGACAATACTGTAAGAAATTTTAGGTAAGAATTACACATCACTTTTCTCCTCTGTGTATCATTGATGTTAAATATATAAATGCTAAAATGTGTACATAGAAGACTGAAGACGAAATATACTTCACTCCTTTAAGAAAAAGCTACCACGTTGATATAGGCAAGTCAGTTAATTTCATTTGAGGTTTTCAAAAACCAGATTCTAGATGTTACTTTGTGATTGTTCAATTAGTTGGGTTGATATCAAAACACTGAAATTTTACACATTTATTAAATCATAAACAATAGAAAATAAATGCAAAGACACACAAAAAACATTACAACAGCAAAATCCAGATTGGCATAAGAAGTACATTACTATACATAACAAATAACAAGAGACAAATATGGTAGATTCAGATTTCGCAAATAACAATCAACGTACCTTTCAGCAGATAGACGAGATTCATAGTGATGTATATGCAGGACGCCTTAATTGATAGTAGACTTTCTGGAGGTTTATGAGAGCACCTTAAAATAGCCTCAATCTGCGGGATAGTAATTAATTTCAAGACCGAAAAGGACATCCCACACAACAAACAAAAATACGTGTAGGTCTATTATAACACACACACACACACACACACACACACACACACACACACACACACACACACACACACACACACACACACATATATATATATATATATATATATATATATATATATACACATACATACACACGCCTGCGCGCACACAACTATTTTTTTCTTCTTCAGATTCAGCAAATGATAACAAAGATAGAACAGTCGAGTCATTACTCACCACCGGAGAGTTCAGAGTGGACTGGTTCGTTTCTCTGGGATGGTGGCGTAGTCTAAGGTACTTGTAAGACTGGTAGCACCACTACATGGAAATCCTCCTTGCTTAATAGACTAGACAGAAGACTGGCGAGGGAGGCAACATTAGGAATGAAAGCCCAATAAAATGACACTAGGACTAGGAAGGACCTGAGAAGTTTCTCTGTTGTAGGAGGGGGTGCTTTCCTAAGGGTCTCAATTTTGAAAGAGTAGTTGAATTAGTACACCATCTACAACAAAAGATAAGTATTAGATGGTAGTATAACCAAATTTACATTTACTCTCTCTCTCTCTTCTTCTTCTTCTTCTTCAGTACTTTAAGTACTTTATGAAGACCATTCCAGGACAGTAATGATTTGTTCGTACTAGCTGGCAAGAATATAAGTACTTCATCTCTTGAATTTGCTATTTTGAAATATTAGATCAAAGTACACTTAATACAGCTTGACACTTACATACGCATTTTATGTGACTACTTTTGTATAATCAGTCATACAATGAACACCAATGTATCATGCACACTGACCGGGATGCATAGCCACATCCAATCTTCGCTTTCAGCCGCAAGGGTCCGTCATGGCAAGCTGCCGGGAAGGTCCTCGGCCCATCTGTAACTTCTCGCGATAGGTCTGGTCAATCTGCCCAAACCACGGGTTCCTAGTTCGTCCCACAGGTTTCTTCCAGTCAGCGTTGTCTAGGGAAGAGACAACCTAATGGGTAGGATCATCCAAGAGGAACCGAGCTAAATGCCCCTGAAGCCTTAGTTGGCATTCCTGTATTGTGCAAGTAACAGGTTTTATGGCCGTTGGTTGGACATATGGTCCTGTCAATAAAAGGCATCAAGATGAGACTCCAAGGCACAAGGTAGCATTCAGTTTCACTTCCATAAGGTAAAACTGGCAATATCAATGCCTCAGGCAGAGCTGCTCCCTTTTTTGCAGAAGGCTAGCCAGCGGTGGCATTTGATAGAACTGTTCATCAATCTGATGCAAGTGATACGAACACTTAATGCAAAGGATAACCTATTAAATTCCATTGAACTTTTTTTTTTTAGCTGCTTCAGACATTAGATCATCAGGCCTGCGACAAATCTAATCCTGAAAAAAAGATTTTGCTTCATTGAATTTATGCCACTTTTCTTCAGTGGTGCAAAGCTGACTCAGCATTAACGACTGTTACTGACTTAAGGATCCTACAGTCTATTGCCATTCGAAGTCTCATCAATCTTTAAACCAAAACAGGACTGCAGATGTACAGTATGGGCACAGTACAAATTGAGCTGAGGAAGCAAGGAGGAGGTAAGTCAGACAAGTCTGAAAGGACGTTACTGTACTCTCCAAAAGATGCCCCCCATCCGTGGCTTGCCCTTCTGGCAAAATGGGAGATATGCTAGGGTAGAAATTCTTAAAGTGTGGTTCTTACCCCCAGAGGAGTCGCGAGATCCTGCAACCCTCCTCTGCCTCACCTTCCTCCCAGGAACCATCCTAACGCGTCTAATACTTGTTATCGGTGGTCAACCTGCCTGATGCTCTATGTTGCATCATTAAGCCACATTATGTATGTGTGCTTTCTTATGAATACATACTTTCTTTGCTGTATAATGTACTCCACACCAGTAATCTTGTAATATTGATAAGTAGGATCGGCCTAGCGTTGTGATTCTTTTTTTTTTTTTTTTTTTTTTTTACATTTTCCGCGTTAACATACATAAGAAAAAAACAAATATCAATCACGACTTCGTGTCGAGGATGATCGTATTGCTGTTTCCAGCGTTGCTCTGAGGCTGGAGGCGCTCTGCTCCAGCAAGCTAAGCCCTTTCTTCTCATTACTAATGGTAAGTTCTTCAACCTTTAAAGCCTCTGTCTCTCCCTTTCCCTCTTCGTCTCCCTCTCCCTCTCCCTCTTCATCTCTCTCTCTCTCTCTCTCTCTCTCTCTCTCTCTCTCTCTCTCTCTCTCTTTATCTCTCTCTCTCTCTCTCTCTCTCTCTCTCTCTCTCTCTCTCTCTCTCTCTCTCTCTCTCTCTCTCTCTCTCTCTCCCTCTCTCTCTCTCTCTCTTTCTCTCTCTCTCTCTCTCTCTCTCTCTCTCTCTCTCTCTCTCACTCTCTCTCTCTCTCTCTCTCTCTCTCTCTCTCTCTCTCTCTCTCTCTCTCTCTCTCTCTCTCTCTCTCTCTTTCTCTCTCTCTCTCTTTCTCTCTCCCCTCTCTCTCTCTCTCTCTCTCTCTCTCTCTCTCTCTCTCTATCTCTCTCTCTCTCTCTCTCTCTCTCTCTCTCTCTCTCTCTCTCTCTCTCTCTCTCTCTCTTCTTCTTCTTCTTCTTCTTCTTCTTCTTCTTCTTCTTCTTCAGTACTTTAAGTACTTTATGAAGACCATTCCAGGACAGTAATGATTTGTTCGTACTAGCTGGCAAGAATATAAGTACTTCATCTCTTAAATTTGCTATTTTGAAATTTTAGATCAAAGTACACTTAATACAGCTTGACACTTACATACGCATTTTCTGTGACTACTTTTGTATAATCAGCAAGTTTGTCTTTACTTTCGATGAAAGTAAAAAAAAAAAACCCGATGGCGTGAATGATCCTGAATGGTCCGTTCTGAACAACAGAGAATCCACTACGTATTGTATATATGGCAGGATTAAGCATAGGACAGACTCGCCGTCGGGCACTCCCACATTTGTAAATACGTGGATGCTATCTTTGTCAGTGTGAGGGTTGCGGGCGACACAATACCTTACCGGCAAACATCCATCAATTTATCTAATTCTTTATCTATTTATCGGTAAATAATAATACCAATGTGCAGTCCTTATTCACCAGCCAAGAGCTCACAAGTGTTTATTCGTTTCTCTGAATCTCTTCGCTAGTGGTGTGGTTCGAACCAAAAGCGTATATTTGATTCGAACGGCCGAACAAATACCAAACTACTGATATTTTAGTCTCCAAATTCACACTCTGATTATTTTTTAGGGATTCAAGATGTATATAACTGCAAAGGAACATGGAACTGTTGCCAGTAGTATCTGGTGCACGGGGCTGTCAGATCACCGAATTTCGTCTGCAATACGGGAAAAAAATTGTAATATAGGACACTGACACTGATGTCACGTTTCCACAGCTGCGGTAATCCCAGGAATATTTCATATTGTGAGGAAAAAGAGCAAGAACAGGTAGGAAAATACTGTATAGGCATTCTGTTTTAACTCCGTAATTGCCCACTAATACAAAATAATAGGAAATGGCGCATAAGTAAGAAATGTCCGTCAGATCCTTGTGCGAATCGGCCGTTTCGAATCCTCTGTTTGAATGATTAATGAAAAAAAAAAAATCTTGATTCATCTTTTTTATATTTTTACTTGTACATTTAGAGGAATGGTTGACTCTTCTGTTATTTTTCTCTCTTCTTTCATTATGATTCAGAAGTTGGCTCTGATATCTTATTTACGATTTTTCATAACTGAAAACAAAAAATATAAAAGATTCACTGACCTAGACAAGTATCCCTTAAATGTTAATCTACGATAGATGGCGGTAATTAAGGTTACGGAAATCCGCTCTGCAATTCTCACAATAACGCAAATTAGGACCGTTCTGTCAAAACTTGCCCTACCCTCTTTCTGGATATAAAGACTCAACCGGTGCCTTTAGCTCTGTTTATGTACCTGTTTGATTGATTCAATTGATACAAATGATTAAAAGTCAATATTTGATTATTCATACATTCATCTTTATTATTTATCTACTCGTCATTTTTTTGTTTTTTTGTTTTTGTTTTGTTACTTCTGTCATTTTGTTTATCTTACAACTGCATTTACTAAACAAGGAAAAGATCCAACTAGCGCGCGTGCTGGCTCAACACAACGAGATTTCGAGGATCGGAGGCTGGGAGAGACGGCGACGCGACCGCAGTTGGATCGCATCTGCTGGTCGGATCTGACAGAACTCGTAGAGACTCATTTCGGAACCAAAGTGACGAGACCTTGTTACACCTTGGTTCTTGCTGCCTCTCTACGGTGCATAAGGACACCGGGTTACTCTGTAGCTGTGTCTCTACGCCTCGGAGGGATCATGGCCTAATTTTCTTATCATTTCCGTCACGCCGTCAAGGGTTGCTCCCTTCCGTTCTCGCCTATGTCAGTGAGCCTATTTCCACAAATGACCCAACCAATGTTCCTCTGTATTATGTAGGTCAATGGGTGGGTTTGTCACGAGGAATGTCCTAGTCCTTGAATCAGTGTATTATATAATCCTCTACAAGGGACGTATTAATCCAGGTTCTCTTGATAGTAATAGTATAACACGGACCTGGGTATATATTTGTCGCTGCTTGGAAAGTGCGTGCTAGAGGCGAGGAATACGTCTGTAAATTGGACAAAACTTCTGGAATAAATGATGGTTGCGATCTTCCCCTCTCCTGCTTTGGATCGAACCCTTATGGTAGTCACTTTTCTTTGTTTTTCTCGAGCTCCTATGTTTGTGGACAGTAAATATTCAGAGTCTGTATTCGGCCTGGGAATTTATTAGATTTTATTATGCATCAATGAGTTCTTTTAAAACGTTTTGAAGTGAGCCGAAGCGCGAAAGAGTGTAATGAAAATAGGGCCCTGAAACTGTGGGTTGTGTTCTTGACCCTATGAACCCATGGGAATATTCACACAGGGTCTTCGTTTCCACTGGGACTTTTCGAGGAAGTATAAGTTCCCAAACACGTACTGAGAAGTCACAGAAAACCGAGGTCCTCCTGCCATCATGGGCGTGAAAACGGAACAGGGAATCCCGCTAATACATGAGCCTAAGAACGAACTTGTCGTAGAAATCAGAGAAAAGAATCGAAGTCATGAAGTTCAGAAGCCATGGTTCAAATAAGGATGAATCAGTAAATCAGTGAAGACCTCTCGAGCCTACCTTGACTACAAACATGGTTCTTGCGCTTTCGGGTTACGCGTTTGGTGGTCATCTTCATCCATTGCTATTTATCAGTGAAATTGATCTGGTCGTTAAAGCTAATCTATCTGCCAGAGGTCTGAACATCCCAGTAAAGGCAGATTCTCTCGAGTGCCTTTTTCGGCACATATCCCTTCTACAAATAACCTTAATGATATTGCCTTTGAAACCCCCAAGGCATTATAATTGCCGATTTGTGGAATAGAGATC
The DNA here is from genome assembly GCF_019202785.1 of Penaeus chinensis. NCBI lineage: Eukaryota > Metazoa > Arthropoda > Malacostraca > Decapoda > Penaeidae > Penaeus > Penaeus chinensis. The sequence goes on from NC_061832.1 coordinate 19,445,097, forward strand.
AGGTATTATTAACTTTCTTTCCCATAAATCAGAAGGGATAACAGACTTATGAACTAATCAGTGTGTTCAGTCAGTACACAAAATACACAACTAACAAGTGTGTTCAGTAAGTACACAAAATACACAACTAACAAGTGTGTTCAGTAAATACACAGATAAAAATGAGAAAATTTTCGTAAAGCTTTCTGTTTGTGGATCGGCCTTCAAGCTGCGGCTCCTCCATGAAATCTGTGCTTAAGTGTCCAGATCATCGTTAAAAGTGGGATATAAATCACTTAACACAGATTTTCGCAGCACAATAGTGTTTATGACCTAGATCCTAGGTCTGTTGGAAACTAATGGTTAGATTATTCTACTAATTATTATTATTGTCATTACTACTACTACTACTACTATTATTACCACTATTATTGTTGTTGTTTTTATAATCATTAATATCATCATCATCATTATCCTTTTCATTTTCATTTTCATTTTAATTTCCATTATCATTATCATTATCATCATCGTTATCAATATCATTATAATCATTATCATCATTATCATTATCATTATCCTCCTCCTCCTCCTCATCATCATCATCATCATCATCATCATCATCATCATCATCATCATTGTCATCATTATCATCATCATTATCATTATCGTTATTATGTTTATTATTATTACTATTGTTGTTGTTTTGTTATCACTGTTATTAATATAATAATCATGTTTATTATTTGTATTAGTATTATTATAATTATTATCACTTTTGTTGTTGTTATCATTATTGTTATTATTATTATTATCATCATAATTGTTATCATTATAATCATTATCATCATTATCATTGTCATTATTATAATTTCTTTATTGTTGCTGTTGTTGTTATCATCATTACTACAACTGGTACCACTACTACTGCTGCTACTACAACTACTATTACTGTTATCATTATTATCCCTTTTCTGTTTTTATATATCTTATAGATATAACAAAAAACGGAACAGATGATAACAGAGACATAGATCAGTTAATTTATAAATCCAAGTGAAAAGGTATGGAACTTTTCGTCAATTCTGTTCACTTTCGAGAGATCCCCAATACAAAATTTATGCCAGGAAAACATGTGCACAGAGCGTTCATTAAGGCTGGCGCTCCCTTGCCTTCCAGATGAATCCTAGCGCCCTCTCTCTCCTTCTCTCTCTCTCTCTCTCTCTCTCTCTCTCTCTCTCTCTCTCTCTCTCTCTCTCTCTCTCTCTCTCTCTCTCTCTCTCTCTCTCTCTCTCTCTCTCTTTCTCTCTTTTGTGTACGATTCAAAGTGGAAACAACAAGCTTAAACACAAAGATGTATTTCACCAATCAAATATGATTTATTAAACCACTTTATTTAGCAGCATGTCAGCAATATGGAAGGGTAAATCAACATCTGACCAGGAACTATAGCAACATAGTTCATTGTCTTCACAGTTATTGGTAATGGGGTGGATGTGGTGAGTGCAGGGAGAGCAGCTTTTCAACATCGAGCTGTAACTTAGTAAGACGAAGTCGCAGATCCCAGCGTTCGGTAAGTTTATTTGCTTGGAAGGAAGCAAGGCGACGCCAGTCATAAACATCAAGAAAAAGTTTATCATAATGTTTGTGACATATTTTGTCATTCAGATTTTGTAAAAAAGAAAAAAAGAGAGAGAGAGAGAGAGGGAGAGAGAGAGAGAGAGAGAGAGAGAGAATGTATATATATTATTAACTGCCCATAATGCCATACTGTCGCCCCCCTACCGCCCCCTTTAGCCTCACCCCTTTAGATCTTTCCTCCGCCCCCCCCCCCCCTACGATCTTTCCACCCCCCACCCCCAGGAGAGCGGTACCCCCACTGTAGGAACCAATGATTTAAAGCAGGAGTGTCAAACGCAAACCCTTTGTGGACCCGATTTGACTTCAATTACCGTCTTGAGGGCTGACAAAGGCCCATACTCGGCCTCCCAGGATATATACGTACTTATCGTAAAATGTATCTTATTTATTAGGTTTTAAATGAAACCTCTAACGGTAACACAATGTTGGCATTATTTTCCTTCAAATTAGGGCCGCTGGTCATGAGGTGACATCCTTCATTTAGAGGAATTCGGTTAATATAGGATATATGCGTATGCGTTTGTGTGCGTGTATGTGTGTGTGTGTGTGTGTGTGTGTGTGTTTGTGTGTGTGTGTGTGTATGTGTGTGTGTGTGTGTGTGTGTGTGTGTGTGTGTGTGTGTGTGTGTGTGTGTAAATATGTATCGAAGTTCTTACCAGTTATCATGTTATCTAATCTTATCTGTAATCTTATCTGAGACCTTCGTGATTCCAAAAGGAAACATTTCCATTAGTTTCTTGCTTTTTTCCTATCATATAAAGCATTTTAGTACATAAACATTGCCATCTGTTATCTATGTGTGGTGATACGTGATGTGTGTTGCCCGTAGGTTTTATCTATTTGAACAAATCATAATTGAGTAACATACAAAGAAATAATGAAAAAAAGTACAGGAAAGTACGTAAAATAGCTAACTGTATTTATGTCATGTGTGAGTTTTTATCAATGGAACTCATAATAAATGTTGCGTGCACTGAACAAATGACGGGCGATTGACTTTACGTTAATTTGTATCTCTAATAAAGGTCCTGTGCAGCAAAAGTAAGAACAAAAACAAGACAATTATTTTTATTTCCATATTTTCCTAGTCATCTCTTCCATGTCGACAAAAGATGAAGAAATAAGAGCAAACCTTTCCTTTTTCTCTCTCTCTTTTTTTTTTTTTTTTCTGGTCAGCTCAATTTTCATATCAATATAAACACTCCAAACATATTACAAAACAAAACCCCTGTCACCATAACATTCACGAAAGATCAATACAAACACCATGTAGCTTACAATACGCAAGAAGACACTAATAAGAAACTACATAGGATTTAGTAAAATAAACACAAGTAGGGCGCTGGAAATCTTATCCGCTTCACAAGTGGCTTGAGAGGATTGTTTTCACGACTCTATGCTTGTGTTATATATATATTTATACATATTATTTTTAAATATTTTGCGGCGCCCCTTGTGAATTTGGCATCTCGCTGTGCGCGCGTATCGTTTACTCTGTGGAGTAGTATGTGGATGTTTTATACTGTGCTAAATGTCAAGTATGTCATGATTGTTGTAGGATATGCTTTGTGTATATAGAAATATGTGTATGTGTGTGTGTGTGTGTGTGTATATATGTGTATATATATAGATAGATAGACAAATAGATATATATACATATTTATATATATATACATACATATCTATATATATGTATGTATGTATGTAAACATATATAAATATATGATATATATATATATATATATATATATATATAATCTCTCTCTCTCTCTTTTATGAGGTAAGGGCAAGCTTCTGCTATGGATAAAGGATTATCTATCTTTGAGAAGAGCAAAAGTGTGGTACTAAGGCATCTATAGTTCTTATGGCGAATTGGAATGAGGCACTCCACAAGGGGGAGTATTGTCCCCTGCACTGTTTAATATACTCATGCACTCTCTTTGCAAGCTCAACGATGAAGTAGGAAACCTATGCAGCATCACATCCTATGCTGATGACATTCTTATTCAGGTAATTGGGTAGGGGGGATTATGTTCTACAGAGGTTCAGCAAAAAGTGTGCCTCCCTTGGTTTCATAATCAACCCAATCTAAACTAAGTATATTTCCAGATCTCGTAAACTACCTTACATTCCAAGGTTAGGTGGACAAACTATTGCAAGAACCGACACCTACAAATATCTTGGTGTTATGGTGACTGCTCCCCACCTCATATCCCACAACTCACGCTTTACCAAGGCTATTGTTCAAAACATCAAGGAACGCTGCCTTGAGCGTTTAAGACCATTGCAATACATAAGTAACATATATGCAGGTACCTCCCTGAGAGTCCTAAGGTTGATGCATATCTCCCTTGTTAGGTCCATGATAGACTATGCAAGCCCAGTTCTTAGTATGCTGCCACCGAGTGCCCTCAAACCCCTTGAAGTTTTACAGAACAAGGCCATGAGAATTATACTTGGATGCCTAATGACTGCTAAAGTTCTCGTCATGAGGAAAGAGTTAGACCTCCCCTCTATTCACAGTCGTGTCATCCAAGTTAACACCATACTTGGCATCAGACTACTGCAGCTTCAACCCATACCACAAATCTCCAATATCCTATCAAATGAGATAAATTATAGAGTTAGGGATGCCCGGCCTCGATACTCCAATCTCATACAGTCCAACTTAAAATGGAAAACTAAAACTGCTCATACTATCATGTTCTTCAATGTACGGAACAACGAAGCTATTAATATTCCAGATACAGT
>NC_061832.1:19454464-19456964 GCF_019202785.1 Penaeus chinensis
GTAGCAGTATTGTCAATACTATTACAATCATCATATCATTATTGATATCATTACATTAGTATATTAATATGTATCGTTATTATTGTTATTATTATCATCATTATTATTGTTGTTGTTATGATGATTATTATTATTAGCATTAATAATATTAATATACTTATTAATGTTATCATTATTGTCCTTATTATCATCATTATCATTATTACTATTGTTATTACTATATTCATTATTATTATGATTATTATTATGATTATTATTAGCATCATCATTATCATTATTACTATTAATTTATTATTATTATTACTAATATCACTATTACTATTATCATTACAATCTTTATCATTGTCATTGTCATTATCATCATCATTACCATTATCATCATTATTATCATTATTGTTATTTGTATTATCATAATATTATTATTACTATTACTATTATAATTACTATTATTTTTTATTATTACTATTATTATTACTACCATCACTATTGATATTACTATCATTATCATCATTATCACTGTTATCATCATTATCCTTGCCACTCATATTTTTTCAGAGACGCTAAAAAACTTCTAAAAGAATCTGCGGTTCCATTCATTCATGTTTCAAGTTTGAGATTTCTTCCAGCTGATAATGCCGAGGCAGTTAAACCATCATTTTAGTTCTAAGGCTTAATATTTTATCGTAATATGTTTATGATACTTAATAGGAATGTATTAGCTCGTAAAGGATATACATTACACATGGCGTTCCTAAATTCTTTCGTTTAGTCTTTATACTCACTATCCCTTTCTCTAACATCCTGTCACTTACTACAGCGTAGGTATTTAAATCAAACAGGTGATTCTCCCGGAAAAAAATGAGAATGAATGATTCCGTGGTGCAAGAGTTAACGTGTTGATGTTTCCAGTATAACGTATCGGCTATTGTTATATAACGGACGGACACACGCAGACACACACACACACACACACACACACACACACACACATACATACATATATGTGTGTGTGTGTGTGTGTGTGTGTGTGTGTGTGTGTGTGTGTGTGTTAGAAAAAAACAAAGTGCGTGTAGGGACAGCCAGCAAGCAGTGTCTCGGGAGGATTTTCGCGCCAAATCCAGCCAGCGAAGTGTCTGCGCAATAAACTCTGCCACTTCTATCCTCTCTCTTTCTTTCCCTTCTCGTTACCGCTTTTTCCCATTTCTTCTTTCTTTCTTCTTTCTTCTTCTTTCTTCCGTCTTTTTTCTTTCTTTCTTTCTTTTCCTTCTCGCTACTTTACTTTTCTTTTCCCTCTCTCTCTCTCTCTCTCTCTCTCTCTCTCTCTCTCTCTCTCTCTCTCTCTCTCTCTCTCTATCTCCCTCCCTCTCTCTTTTTCCCTTTTTTCCCCTGTCTTCCTTCTATTTACTTCTCTCTTTCTCTGTCTTTTTTTTTTTTTTTTTCCTTTTTTTTTTTTTACTCTTCTCTCCACCATCTCTTTTTTCTTATCTCTTCCTCCTCCTTTCTGCAACTTTTAATTTCCTTTCCATGTCCCTTCTTCCTTCTTCTCCCTCCGCGTTATTATTATCCATTTGTGTTATTTATTGTTATTGTTATTATTGATATTGTCATTATTTTGCTTTTTCATATTTATTTACAATTAAATTATAGTTTCATTAATAGTAATTACAAAACAATCCGCTATTAATAAAAGCTAATTATAAATTATTAATAAAATAAAAAATGTAGAGACAAACATGATTGAACGGCGAGAAATGGACAAAAGAAAAAAAAAAGAAAAATATTTTCACTCTCTAAGGGTCAAAGGATATTACTTATCTGTTTATTTATATTAAGTTATCTTTTTAATCAAGTTTTGATTATAACATGTTGATTTAAATATCCAAACTAGTTATTAATTATCTAACGTTAATAAAATAGAATATTCTTTATCAAAGGATATATTTTTTTTATTAATTTAATTTTGTTATCTAATACTCTTTCGAACAAATCTTGTGTACTTAGTGGCTATAGAATTTTTATCTTAGTAAGTATAACTGCTGACTTATTTTGATAGAAGTATATCTACCATACTTTATCTATTTTTAGCAAATTAACAAGTGCGGTGGTCTCATTTTTATAGAGTAATTGTGCTTAACAGACTTTATTTTGTTTTACCGATAACATTAAAGCAGAAAGATGAAGTTAAGAAATTTTGTTAAGTTAAAAAAATAAAGTTAAGAAAACCAAAGAATAATATTTCATTTCTATGATCATTACTATAATAGATCGGGAATGATAGGCTGCAATATGTTCAAACAACATATGACACACAATTCTCATCACCAAACTGTCAGTTAATAATCATTCATCTTCACCAACTTATTAACTTGTCATCAGTCATTACCAACCAGCTAAACACATCTTCATCTCGAAAAAAATATATATTCTTAATTATGATAAAAATAGATATGGAGATATAGTTTCATGTGAACACAATTCTTATAGCAAATTTCGATACGAA
>NC_061832.1:19469464-19471964 GCF_019202785.1 Penaeus chinensis
GACATGCAAATGAACACACACACTAACTCTCAAATATAAATACATTAGCACACACACATACACAAACACAAACAAATATATTAGCACGCACACATACAGAAACACAAACAAATACACACACAGACAAACAAAGAAACACAAACACACATAAACAAACAAACACATACAAACAAACAAACACACATACACACAAACAAACAAATACATACAAACACACACAAGCACACACCCACAAACAAACAAACACAAACAAGCACACACCCACAAACAAACAAACACAAACACAGTCTTAGAACCATGGAAACAGACCTTACTGTGAAACGTGAGACCCAAGTCCAGCAAAGGTCATATCACTTGAACTACACAGCACACCTCAATTATTCTTAAATGAACACGAAGATTCATTATCAAAATCAGTTTTTTTTTTCAGTCTAAATTCTTATCTGGATGAATGATAATTATAACATAAAAAAAGATATCTAAAGTCTTTGTTTAGAATACTGGGGCAGAGAACTGTATTACTGTATGTTAGTGAGGTATGTTAAATGTTTAAACTAAACGAAAAAGAAGTTAGTACATGCTTATAAAATACTACTTTTTGGTAACGATAAACAGAACAAACTCAAAAATAAACTAGAGAAACAAGAAATAAACTACTAAAGAGATTGAATGATAAATACATTGCATTTGCAAATCATAAGCATAAATCATAAATCATATTATGTTAGCATGATTTATGTGAATCTGGTTATAATGTTATTTTCCAAGCATATGGATAAAGTGATAGATTGATAGACAGGCGGAGGGGCAGACAGATAGACAGAAAGGTAGATAGATAGAGAGACATATAGACAGAGAGATAGATAGATAGATAGATTGACGTACAGATAGATAGACAGGCAGATAGACAGACAGACACACAAACAGATAGATATATAGATAGATATAGATTGTTATAGATGTATATATATAACTGTAGATATATGTATAAATATAAATATATATATATATATATATATATATATATATATATATATATATATATATATATATATATGCGGACACACACACACACACACACACACGTACATGCATATACATATATATATATATATATATATATATATATATATATATATGTATGTATATACATATATATAAATATATATATATATATATATATATATATATATATAATTTTCATCGTTACAATTATTATTATCATTACCTTTCTTCTTATTATTATCAATGTTATCATTATCATTACCATTATTACTGCCATTATCATTATTGTTATTATTGTTATTATTATTGTTATTACTACTACTACTGTTATTGATATTATCATTATCATTATCATTATTATTATCATTATCATTATAATGATCATTATCATTATCACCATTCTCCTTTCTATTACAATTAGTATCATTATTATCCTTATTATTATTATCATTATCATTATCATAATAATCAACATTAGCATTTCCATGATCATAACTGTCTCTTGGGTACGTACTGGCAGAGTTTCTACAGAAGGCCAGCGAGGACGTTTCATGGTAGTGAACGAGGGAACTATAAATTCTCCAGAAAAATGTAGCATTGCCATATCGCGTGCTTTGTAAAGTCATATCAGTAAGTGTCGAAAGTTTGTTGAGAAATGGCTCTAGCTCTACGGTGAAGTTAGACGGGGAACTTCAATAAAAAAAAAAAAAAAAAAAAAAAAAAAAAATGGAATATAAGGTTTTCGTTCAATATTCAGATGATTTCTACGTTTTTGGGAAATGACTTGATTGCTTGATTTTTTTTTTCTGAATGAATCACTCCAATTCACGTTATGGTATATTTCGGTACGTGACAATATCATTATTCTGGAGAAAAAAATGTATATGAATTAATGAATGCATAAACAGATCAGTGAATCAATGAATAATTGGCGCTAACTGTTCACCTCTGTAACGACGAACATTAAGCATTAGCTGATAGATGAATAGATAGTTTGAGAATAGACTTACTGATGATTGAAAGAAATAGATAGATAGACAGATAATTTCCTCCGATAAGAGGAAATTAAAATGTATTTAAGTGAATTAATGGAAAGAAAGGCAAATAGTTATAGGTAGATAAAGATAACCGGATGAATAAATAGACAAATATGAATAGATAGATAAATAAATAGATGTAAATAGATAGAGAAGTAGATACAGACAGATATACCAGTGAGTATTGATTCATATTACAACATCTACCATCGATTATATTTTAAAGTTCCATTTGCAGTGATTTCCATGCGAAGTCTAAACAGATTAAGAAAAGAAAAAGAAAAGAGAAAGAGCAAAAAATAAAAAAAGAAAAGAGAAAAAAAGGAAGAAAGGGGAGAAAAGAAAAAAATAAAGAAAGATAGCAAAAAAATAAAAAAAGAGAGAGAAAAAAAATATATACATACATACATATATATATATATAAATAAATGAATATATATATATACATACATATATGT
>NC_061832.1:19489464-19499464 GCF_019202785.1 Penaeus chinensis
TGGGACGATGAAGAAAAGGAAGAAAAATATAAGACATGGAGCGGCGTCTGGGGAAAAGACAGGGAGGGGGAGGTTGAGGATAGGGAGGGAGGAGGGGTGGGGAGCGCGAGCGGAGGGAGGGGTCAGGGGTTAGGGTGAAGGGAGGGGCTGGGGAGTGGGGCGGGTGGCGCGCTCCTAACACATAAATACGGGGCAGAAAGGCCGAGGAGCGGAGGTGAGCGTAGAGCGCCACTGAGTGTGGAACAACCCTGAGCTCTCGCAGCGAAACTGCCTCCCCGAAGAACTTTTAGAGAAAAAGGAGTATATTAGTTTTCATTCGGCCTCGCCCTTTTCGCACAAAAAAGTGTATCTATCATTTTACAAGTTACGAGTCTTAAATAACCCGGATTTTTCTACATTTCTCGACCGCCATGCTAATTAGGAAGATCCTAGGGGCACTAGCCCTGGTGACTGTGGCATCCTCTACGCCTGTGCCCATCGCAGGCACCACGACAGCTATGGTGAGTACAAACGCCTGTTTATCGACTGTTTTAAGGGAAATCTGTGTGAATGAGAACGCCAAAATGGGAGAATAGGAGGATCGGGGACCAGAGGACACTGAGCAGGACTCCGCTGATCTCCTTTCTATCACGATTATTTTCAATGCAAGAACTATATCAAACATGGGCATTGGTGATAAGTTTCGTTATATCCATGCCTCAACCAATCCTCTTTATTATCATTAAAACCTGTAATGGAAGACTGGAAAATCACATGATCTAAACTTCACCCAGAGGGCAATATACGTGTCATGGCATTATATAAGTGAAACAAAGCCCTTTGTTGCTGTGACTGTGTCATCTGAGCAGAGATGAGCTGTTTTAGAAAGGAAATTGTGTACTTAACCCTCGTGTGCGCACAGACCAGGCCCTGTGTTCGAACTCCTGGAGTATTTCACGGCGAGAAAGAACACTGGCGCCGTTGTAGTCACTCGCTGGAAACTCTCAAGAACAATGCGAATTTGGGTTAGACTTCCCGAGGGACAGGGCGAGTGTGACCTCACGCCACAGGAATGGAGGCGGAGATGCACGGGGGCTGTCAGGAGTCTGATAACGTTTGATAACTGATATCTATGCGCCCATCTGTCTGTATCTATCTATCTATCTATCTGTCTGTCTGTATGTCTGTATGTCTGTCTGTATGTCTGCCTGTCTGTCTGTATGTCTGCTATTTATCTGTCTATCTATCTCTCTACCTACCTACCTACTTATCTGTCTATTTGTCTATCTATCTGTATATCTATCTATCTAACTATCGCTCAATCTATCTATCTGCTCGTCTCTGCTTATCTATATTTATCTATTTATTTGTCTGCTTATCAATATATACATATGTATATATGTATGTATGTATATATGAATGTACGTATGTATAAATGTGCAGAGAGATAGAGATCTAAGCACAAAAACAAGTAAATAAACACACATTACATATATCTTCTGCATTCCTTCACCCGCACACAAAGACACATACATATTTACCCGCACACCCTAAAAACACACACACACACACGCGCACACACACACACACACACACACACACACACACACACACACACACACACACACACACACACACACACACACACACACACTCACTTACTCACACTCACACTCACACTCTCACTCTCTCTCTCTCTTTCTCTCTATCTCTCTCTCTCTCTCTCTCTCTCTCTCTCTCTCTCTCTCTCTCTCTCTCTCTCTCCTTCCCTCCCTCCCTCCCTCTCTCTCTCCCTCCCTCTCTATCTCTCTCTCACTCTCCCTCCCAAATCCTCACGGCAAACGACCCGAACCAAAGTTGCAATGATCTGCACCATTACTTGATATCATCAACGCTTTTGTGGTTCCAAGATATGAAGGTCACTCAGAAAAAAAAAAAAAAAAAACATCTATATTTATAATGTTCAGATTCTGGTCAGTTTCTGGCCAATTGGCTATTCTCGTCCGGTTTTAGTCACAGTGCGGGAGGAATAGAGATTAGTATTCTGTCATTCGCTTGGTCGTTGCATGGCTGGTGAGTGGAAGCAATCTTGTGTTCGTGCGATGTTGTTTATTGCTGTCGGAAATGGTGTGTTTTTACGCTGCTATTTCGATTATTATTATTTATTATTATTATTTATTATTATAATTTGTTATTATTATCATTATCATTATCATTATCATTATCGTTATCATTATCATTATCATTATCATTATCATTATCATTATCATTATCATTATCATTATCATTATCATTATCATTATCATTATCATTATCATTATCCTTATCATTATCGTTATCATTATCATTATCATTATCATTATCATTATCATTATCATTATCATTATCATTATCATTATTATTATATTATTAAAATTATCATTATTATTATTGTTATTATTGTTGCTATCATTTTTTAAATATGAAAATGGAGGGAAATGATACGTGATCATCTCTACTATAATTCATCACATAATCAATTACAACCGAAAAAAAAAAAAATACGCAGTTATATTTATATACATCTAAATAGGCCTTTATAAATCGATTGACTGACTCGTTTATTTATTAAATGTATCTATTACATTTATTAGTTTATTCGCCCATTCATCCATGCATTCACCCCTCTATTTCTGAGAAGAGGAACGAAAATAAAGAGACGGAGAGGGAAAAAGGTTGTCACTCGTACCATAAGTGCCGCCTTGGAGCCTCGAGTCCAAGGAGTGTCTCGTTCTTGTGTGACGTCACTCAGATTGGCAACGTACGATAATCTAAGAGACTATATCTTTTCCACTTATCTGAGGTGTGCATTATTTTAGATTTAAATCTGATTAGGAAAAAAAAATATATGGGATTTAAGAGATTGTGTTTTGGATAGACAAGGAGATATGTGGTATAAAAATGGGTTAAAATATTTTGAGAAGGACGAGTCGCGGGGACTTTTGTTCAGGCGACAAGCGACAAGCGCAGTCTCTACCGTGTTTTTTTTTTTTGGTTTTTGTTTTTTGTTTTATTTTTTTGTGGCATGGCGACGTTACAAAGACATTCTCGGTTTATGGCTGTGAATACAATGCTTGGAATGGTTATTTTGGGAGGTTTTCATTAGCAGCAGCGAATTCCACACGTATTTTGAGACCATTTTGAGGAGAGGAGAGATTGAACGCTTTTGGAAAGGCAGAAAAAAAATACAAGACATTAGCTGTCTTATTGTTATTACTTTTTTGTTATTATTGTTTTTATTCTTATTACTGTGTAATTATTTTATTGTTATCATTATTGATGTTATTGTTATCGTTATTATTACTATTATCATCATTATTATTATCATTGTTATTGTTATTATTAATATTATTAATATTATTATTATTATTATCATTATCATTATCATTATATTATGATGACAAGGATCATGCTTCAGATTACAATTATTATCGTCGTCATCAACAACATTTAGCAGAAGTAGTGTTATTATCAATGTCGTTATTATTAAGATTATTAACATAATTTCCGATTTTATGATCACCATTCTTATCATTACCCTAAGATATGGGATAATTCGTTTCAGTCAATCATTCAAAAACATTTAACACTTTTTTCAAATCTATTTTGAACAGAACAACCATTTTGAGCAAGACGAGATTTATACAAAGCTCAGTTATTTGAACTGATTAAAAGAAAAAAAAAATTATAATGATGTTTTTATATAACGTCTCATGAAAAATTATACAACGCTAAGGATAATACTGATGAGGATGATACTAATGATATGATAATAATGATGATAATAGTAATAGTAATAATAATAATGATAATAAAAATAATAATAATAATAATAATAATGAAAATAATAATGATAACAATAATAATAATAATAATAACAATAACAATAATAATAATAATAATAATAACAATAACAATAATAAAAATAATAATAATAATAATAACAATAACAATAATAATAAAACGACCTATACATAACGCACGAGCGATTTCAACTCCGTAAAGATACCACCGGAAGAGAGAAAAAAATCGCGCCATTTTGACTTCTTTTTTTTTATCTATTATATATATATCCTTGTGCGCGTGCTTACGAGTGGAAATCCTGTCTTATGTTCTCGAGTGTTCTCCTTTTCTGTTCTATATTTTCTGGGACTTGTTTTAGGATAGTTTTCGTAATGTTAAAAGATTTGATGTATCACGCGGGTGTTGGGGAGTAAAGAAAAGATAAATAAATAAGTTTTAAAGGAAGTAATAAAGCAGAGGTGAGGAATGAGATAGAGGAAGAAAGAAAAAAAGAACAGAGAGAAAGTAAAGGTTAATGAATTTGAAAGAAAATCGATATGAAACAATGAATTATAATCTTTATTAATCCTATGAATTTACAACTAAAACATCTACACTCAACATTTTATAATAAAAATAATAATAATAATAATGATAATAACAGTAATAATAATAATGATAATAACAGTACTACTACTAATAATAATGATAATAGCAATAATGATAATAAAGATAATGACAATAATTATAATAATAAAGAAAGACAAAAAAGGAAAAAGGAAATAAAATGAATCCCTGTTCCAATAGCACTCAAGTTTGAGGAGTTTTACCATATACGCTACGCTACGGCTTGAAATGACTTTCCATTTAAGTGCTTGCTTGAGGAGATTCTTGAAAAGTTGCCGATTCACGGCTTGCTTGCTCCGAGAAATTATTATTTTTGAGGGGAGAGGGGGGGGGGGGGTAAGGAGAGGGGGGGGGGTGAAGGATGTATGTGTTTGTGTGTGTGTGTGTTCTCTGTCATTTTCATTTTTCTTCTCTTTCTCTCTCTCGCTCTTTCTCTCTCTCTCTGTTTCTCTTTTCTTCTCTTTCTCTTTCTTTCTCTCTCTTTATTTCTCTCTTCCTCTCTTTCTCTTTCTTTCTCTCTCTCTCTCGATCTATCTATCTATCTTTCTATCTATGTATCTATCTATCTCTCACTCTTTCTATCTATCTATCTTTCTCTCCCATATAAGCATTCGTAACAATATATTTCTGCATATGTATATATGTGTATATACAGTATTTCTTTACAATTATCTAGAGACATAATTGTGATGAACTTTAAAACTGCATTTCACTGCCGCCAGCTCTGAATGTAGCATTAGTCTGTATGGTTTAAAACACACACACATACGCACACACACACACACACACACACACACACACACACACACACACACACACACACACACACACACACACACGCACACGCACACGCACACGCACACGCACACGCACACGCACACGCACACGCACACGCACACGCACACGCACACGCACACGCACACGCACACGCACACGCACACGCACACGCACACGCACACGCACACGCACACGCACACGCACACGCACACGCACACGCACACGCACACGCACACGCACACGCACACGCACACGCACACGCACACGCACACGCACACGCACACGCACACGCACACGCACACGCACACGCACACGCACACGCACACGCACACGCACACGCACACGCACACGCACACGCACACGCACACGCACACGCACACGCACACGCACACGCACACGCACACGCACACGCACACGCACACGCACACGCACACGCACACGCACACGCACACGCACACGCACACGCACACGCACACGCACACGCACACGCACACGCACACGCACACGCACACGCACACGCACACGCACACGCACACGCACACGCACACGCACACGCACACGCACACGCACACGCACACGCACACGCACACGCACACGCACACGCACACGCACACGCACACGCACACGCACACGCACACGCACACGCACACGCACACGCACACGCACACGCACACGCACACGCACACGCACACGCACACGCACACGCACACGCACACGCACACGCACACGCACACGCACACGCACACGCACACGCACACGCACACGCACACGCACACGCACACGCACACGCACACGCACACGCACACGCACACGCACACGCACACGCACACGCACACGCACACGCACACGCACACGCACACGCACACGCACACGCACACGCACACGCACACGCACACGCACACGCACACGCACACGCACACGCACACGCACACGCACACGCACACGCACACGCACACGCACACGCACACGCACACGCACACGCACACGCACACGCACACGCACACGCACACGCACACGCACACGCACACGCACACGCACACGCACACGCACACGCACACGCACACGCACACGCACACGCACACGCACACGCACACGCACACGCACACGCACACGCACACGCACACGCACACGCACACGCACACGCACACGCACACGCACACGCACACGCACACGCACACGCACACGCACACGCACACGCACACGCACACGCACACGCACACGCACACGCACACGCACACGCACACGCACACGCACACGCACACGCACACGCACACGCACACGCACACGCACACGCACACGCACACGCACACGCACACGCACACGCACACGCACACGCACACGCACACGCACACGCACACGCACACGCACACGCACACGCACACGCACACGCACACGCACACGCACACGCACACGCACACGCACACGCACACGCACACGCACACGCACACGCACACGCACACGCACACGCACACGCACACGCACACGCACACGCACACGCACACGCACACGCACACGCACACGCACACGCACACGCACACGCACACGCACACGCACACGCACACGCACACGCACACGCACACGCACACGCACACGCACACGCACACGCACACGCACACGCACACGCACACGCACACGCACACGCACACGCACACGCACACGCACACGCACACGCACACGCACACGCACACGCACACGCACACGCACACGCACACGCACACGCACACGCACACGCACACGCACACGCACACGCACACGCACACGCACACGCACACGCACACGCACACGCACACGCACACGCACACGCACACGCACACGCACACGCACACGCACACGCACACGCACACGCACACGCACACGCACACGCACACGCACACGCACACGCACACGCACACGCACACGCACACGCACACGCACACGCACACGCACACGCACACGCACACGCACACGCACACACCCACCACACACACACAACACAACCGCGCCGCGCGCGGGCAGGGCGCGCAAACACACTATTTATACACACATAAAGAGAGGGGAGAGAAGAGAGAGATGGAGAGAGGGAGGTGACGAGATGATACGAGGATCAGCGGAGACGAGAGAGATGAAATGATGAGAGAGAGAGAGAGAGAGGAGAGAGAGAGAGAGAGAGAGAGAGAGAGACAGGCAGCAATCAATTTCAGTTACCGCATGTTGCTTATAAGCAACAGAAAAGACCTCACAATACTTCATAAGTAACTGTCAGAACTGCATAAATTATTCGATACAAAGGGAAATAGGACACCGTTAAGACAAAAAAAAAAAATCCTGAAGTAACTCTTACACATTTGTCATAAAAAAAAAAAATAATAATGATTCACAAACATCGTCTCATTTCGTTGTATTTCGTATATATATTGTTTCGTTCCTCTTAGATCTTTTAAGATATCAAACTGTTTTTCCATTTTTCATTGTATAATGTTTATATTTATTCATCTTATTCATTAAATGTTTAATTTTATCTATAGATCTGTTTTTATTATATTTATTCTTTTTTTTTTCTTTTCTTTTTTTCCTTTTTTTCTTGTTTTCCTTTTGTTCGCCCTTTCCCCTCTTCCTCTTGACTTACGCTTGTGGTAAGAGCGGTGTTCTTGAGGGGAAAAGAGTGGCGTGCGTGGTTAGTCGAGTGGATGATTTCACTAACGAGGACTCGCTTACTTTCGCCTTTCGAGAGGTCATTCCTTCATTGCGTGTTCGGTGATGAATACTTAAGCACATTCACGCGGAGAGAGGGAACATGGTAATAACATGGTCTTAACACACATAAAAGCGGACTGAACACACATAAACACACAGAGATGAAGACAGAATTTGTGGGGATGGAGACGATGAGAGAGGGAGATGAAGTGAGAGTAAGAGGGAGAGGGAGATAGAGGGAAGAGGAGAGCGAAGGAGGGAGGGAGGGAGGGAGGGAGGGAGGGAGAGAGGGAGAGAGGGAGAGAGGGAGAGAGGGAGAGAGGAGAGAGAGAGAGAGAGAGAGAGAGAGAGAGAGAGAGAGAGAGAGAGAGAGAGAGAGAGAGAGAGAGAGAGAGAGAGAGAGAGACTGTGACAGAGTCAAACAGACAGACAAATAAATAAGTATAAAAGAGTAATAGAAGACGAAAAAAACGCAAAACGACAAACTGACAAACACAACAAAACACGAAAGAGAAAGAAAGGACAACAAGTGCGAAAGAAACAAAGACAAACGGACAAAGAATAAGTGACAAAGAACTTCCAAAGGCACATGCAATCTGTGTCCTTACATATTACACGAGACTCCAGATCCAACAGTCAGAGCATGACTCAGACACCCGAGAAGAGTTGGGTTTCGCTCTACCGTCATGCTATACCCTTAAGTTGTTCCTTGGCCAAATGCATTTACTTTCTAAATCTAATTGCGAGATGATTATAAATGACGGAATACTGAATTAGATCATTAGACGGATAGGAAGTATTCTCGTGGGTGTTTTAAGCACTGGTCTGAATCATGTGTCGACTCTATCGAGGCCTCTGTGGTTTTATGTTTGTACCGTTATTTGAAGCATTTTTTTTTTTTTTTTTTTTATTCGTTTCCTAGAATTTGAAATCGAAGTACATGGATCCTCTAATACACAAGTTTGGAACTTTTAAAATAATCATTTGGGTAAAATTAAGCCATAGTATGAGAAATACCAGTCTATTTTCTTACATATTTATAACATGTATTCGCTCTTTACGTTCTTACTTTCTTCTCTAAGTGCGTGTGAATAGACTGACCTTTGAGCACGACTATAGAGCTGAAAAAAAATATCCGTTTAACATTTCGTTTCCGAGTCACAGAGATAGAAGCATCTTTGACCTGCCTGCAAGGCCGAGGCACTTTTAGATTACCACTTACAGAACCGTATAATGCATTCTCTCTCTTTCTTTCTTTTGTGTACGAGTGAGTCAGTCCAATTAAGTAGTAGTCGGGAATGAGTGAGCTTCATGGTCATCAAGAGGGACAGCAAAACATCCTGTCCACGCAGTCCGTCACAAAAGGTTTAGAGAATAATAACAACAAAAAACACACTCGCACAGCATTTCACACGTCGTTGTATTTACTCTTAGAGTCTACGTACACTCTATTTAGATTTTTTTTTTTTTTACAATACATATTTACTTCTGTTGCCAGCGTCCATCCGTAACGAGTAAGTTGGAACTGCTGTCTGTAGCTGTGACTCACAACAGGATGCCTACTGTACGATAATCTTTTCAGCTTAGCACTTGACCTGGTATTCCCAGAGCCGTAGTCGGGGATGAAAGGACAACTTTATGGACGTGAAATGCTTCAGACTCGATCACTAAGTAGTAAGGGGAAGGAGCCCAGTTTTTCGGAACCGCAGGTAGCCCACTTAATTCGTAAATTAGCATTGCGTGAAAGAAAAGTGCAACATTCATAGTTAAAGAAGGGCGGCTTGTGGGGGAATGAGGGCATAGCTATGTGAATCACATCAAAATGATATACGTGACGTCACGACTCGAAAGTATTGTACCCATTTGTAAAATCTAAACACAAACGCACCCTCGCGGCGAAATTATTTCACCCAAATAACATTTCCAAAACAGGGAGCCAACATACCACATCACAAAGTCGATTCTTAAAAAAAAAAAAAAACAGACATCAACCTACAAAAATGCTTGAATCATTCGACTTTAACCTACACAAAAAAAAGCCAAACGAGAAATGCCAAAAAAGAGAAGAAAAGAGGCCAAAACGAATGAGTCAGCGTAGGTCCGTAGGTGGGTGGGTAAGAGG